>NW_007736647.1:2773-18371 GCF_000696425.1 Galeopterus variegatus
ACCACATCTTGGGTATAGGTGCTCACAATCAGCTCTGTGCCCTGCGAATATATATAGTCAAAAAAATAAAAAGGAAATAAGAAAAAAAGCAAAGATTGTGAAAGATAATTTTTTTAAAAAAGTATTTAATTTTATTTTACTTTTGTTTGTTTGCAAAGTTCTTTTTATTCCTTTTATTTTTGTTTTCATTTTCTTTATTGATTATGCATATCCATAGGGTGCATAGCTGTCACCACTTGTGTCCAAGATGTGATGATCACATCAGTACTATCAGCATGCCACTACCATAAACTGCAGTTATTTCTTGTATCTCCCACACAGCCTCTCCTTGACCTCCATTCCCCTCCTCCGTCCCCATCACTGCCCATACAACCCTAGGTACGTTCCCTGCCTCTGCAAGTGCAGCAAACCACATGGACTTTCTTTCCTTCCTCTTTCTCTCTTATTAGTGAGGGCATGTGGTATTTTTCCCTCTACTTATGAAGGATAATTTCACTTGAAACAGAATTCTGGATTGGTAGTGCTTTTCTCTTTTCTTTCAACACTTTAAATATTTCACTCTACTCTCTCCTCGCTTTCATGTTTTTTGAACAGAAGTCCTATGTAATTCTATTCTTGCTCCTCTATAAGTAGAGTGCTCCCAACCCCTGCATCTCCACCCCCAGCTTCTTTCAAAATTTTTTCTTTCACTTGGGGTTGGTGCAGTGGAATATGATATGCACAGGTATAGATTTGTCCTACAATTTACTTATGTATTTATTTTTATTTTTTATTTTTTGGTTTATCCCGCTTGATGTTCTCTGAGCTTCCTGGATTTGTGGTTTGAAGTCTATCATTAATTTTAATTTTGAAGTGTCCTCTGCAATATTACGTCAAATACTTCTTCATTCTTTTCTTTTTCCTACTATTATTTCCATTATGAATATATTACACTTTTGGTAATTGTTCTACAGTTCTTGGATATTGTTTTTCTTTCTTATTATTACTCCTTCTTTCTCATTTATTTTCAGTTTGAAAAGTTCCAGTTGGCATGTCTTTAGGATCTCACTGGTTTTTTCCTCAGCTATGTCTAGTTACCTAAAGATTCTATTACAGTCATTCTCCATTTTTGTTAAGTTTTTTAGTAACATTTCTCCTTTTTTTATTTCTAGTGTTTCCTTTTGACTCATTTTCATATTTTCTGTCTGCTTATGTTACTCATCTATTCTTAGTTGTTGTTCACTTTTTCATTAGAAAGCACTTTGATCATTAATTAGAGTCCATATTAATCATTTTTATTTTAAATTCTCTGTCTAAAAATTTTGAAATTCGTGTCATGTCTGAGTCTGGTTTCATGTATGCTTTGTTTCTNTGTCTTTAGGATCTCACTGGTTTTTTCCTCAGCTATGTCTAGTTACCTAAAGATTCTATTACAGTCATTCTCCATTTTTGTTAAGTTTTTTAGTAACATTTCTCCTTTTTTTATTTCTAGTGTTTCCTTTTGACTCATTTTCATATTTTCTGTCTGCTTATGTTACTCATCTATTCTTAGTTGTTGTTCACTTTTTCATTAGAAAGCACTTTGATCATTAATTAGAGTCCATATTAATCATTTTTATTTTAAATTCTCTGTCTAAAAATTTTGAAATTCGTGTCATGTCTGAGTCTGGTTTCATGTATGCTTTGTTTCTTCAGACTTTATTCTTGATTTTTAGCATACGTAGCAATTTTTATTATTAAAAGTGGGACACAATATATCTGATAGCAGGAACTGAAGTAATCAGGGAAGTAAGTATGAGTTTTATGTCAATCTGTCTAGAAAGTAGAAAGTCTTTAATGTTTGTTGCATCTGTAGTTGCCAAGTGCTTAAATTTCCTCTAGTTTCTTTTTTGTTTGTTTCTACCTTTTTTCTTTGAGTTTCCCAAAGAACTGCTTCTTAGAGTCTGTGTGTTACAGCTCTGTCAGTTATAATTCACTATAACACGGTTGATGTGGTGTTAAGGTACTGGCGAGAAGCCTTCTATAGATTTATTATTAAATCTCTGTGGTTTTAGTGGGCCTGAGTCCCTGTGGTTTTAGCCAATTTTTTCCCTAATTATTGACTGGAAGGCTAGAGGGAGCTGGAGTTGCCTAATTGCACTTTCCCAGGTCAGATAATGCTCTGGTAAAGTAGGTTCCCCTGAGGGTAGAACTTTGTCAGGAAGAGCACTCCTATCATATTTTTTAAGGGTTACTTTCTTGCTCCTCCTGTTTGAAGAATCAGGGGATTTTTCTCCAGTCTCAACCCAAGAACCTTGTGAAGCTCATGAAGGTAAAAAATGTGAAAGTGTAGGTGATCCCCTAAGACTGGGCCTCTAGAGATTTTTAGTTCTCAAGGTTGTCCACACTCAGCATCCAGCAATTTGGTAATACATTTTAAATTTATGTTTCTACTAGTTACTGGCTCTAGTGACTTCTGGTTTAACCAAACTGATCTCAGCTCTGATTCTCTGTATTAGCCTGTCTGTCCATTTTTTAGAGTGGTTCTTTGTTCTATAACCTCAGTTCTCTGATGAACCTAAAAAAAGTCAATAATTTTAATTTTTTTAAAAAAAATTTTTGAGGACAGGGGTAATAACTTTTAAGCTACTTACATGTTGAAGAAGAAACCAGGAGTCCTCGATAGTTTTTAAAGCCTATTTTTTTTCATACTATAGATGTTAAAAAATGTGCTATGGGGCAAATGCATCTCCTAAAAGTTAATGTATTGGAAACAATCTCCATTATAACAGTGTTAAAAGCATGGGAAAGTGGGAAATCCTGTTACGGTAATTGAAAGGTGCAGCATTTAAAATATGATTAAGTTTTGAGGACTGTACCCTCTTGAATAGATTGATCCATTCATGGAGTAATGGGTGTGGTTCTGATGGCTTTATAAGGACTGTGAGTGAGCATATTAGGTTTCTCACTCAGCCGTTCTCACCAGGTGATGCCTGAATTGCTGGAGAAAGTCACCACAAGAAAAACGCCTTCAGCAGATGTGTTCCTTGGATTTTGGACTTCCCTGCCTCCCAAACCGTAAGAAATCAATTTCATTTCTTTATATATTATGCAGTTTCTGGTATTCTGTTATAAGCAACAGAAACAGATTAACACACAATGGGATAGATTTTTGACAGTTGCTTAACATTCTAAGCTTCATTTGATTTATTTTAAAGTTTATCTGCAAAGCTCCTACCTCATTTATNAAGGGTTACTTTCTTGCTCCTCCTGTTTGAAGAATCAGGGGATTTTTCTCCAGTCTCAACCAAAGAACCTTGTGAAGCTCATGAAGGTAAAAAATGTGAAAGTGTAGGTGATCCCCTAAGACTGGGCCTCTAGAGATTTTTAGTTCTCAAGGTTGTCCGCACTCAGCCTCCAGCAATTTGGTAATACATTTTAAATTTATGTTTCTACTAGTTACTGGCTCTAGTGACTTCTGGTTTAACCAAACTGATCTCAGCTCTGATTCTCTGTATTAGCCTGTCTGTCCATTTTTTAGAGTGGTTCTTTGTTCTATAACCTCAGTTCTCTGATGAACCTAAAAAAAGTCAATAATTTTAATTTTTTTAAAAAAAATTTTTGAGGACAGGGGTAATAACTTTTAAGCTACTTACATGTTGAAGAAGAAACCAGGAGTCCTCGATAGTTTTTAAAGCCTATTTTTTTTCATACTATAGATGTTAAAAAATGTGCTATGGGGCAAATGCATCTCCTAAAAGTTAATGTATTGGAAACAATCTCCATTATAACAGTGTTAAAAGCATGGGAAAGTGGGAAATCCTATTACAGTAATTGAAAGGTGCAATTGAAAGGTGCAGCATTTAAAATGTGATTAAGTTTTGAGGACTGTACCCTCTTGAATAGATTGATCCATTCATGGAGTAATGGGTGTGGTTCTGATGGCTTTTTTAAGGACTGTGAGTGAGCATATTAGGTTTCTCACTCAGCCGTTCTCACCAGGTGATGCCTGAATTGCTGGAGAAAGTCACCACAAGAAAAACGCCTTCAGCAGATGTGTTCCTTGGATTTTGGACTTCCCTGCCTCCCAAACCGTAAGAAATCAATTTCATTTCTTTATATATTATGCAGTTTCTGGTATTCTGTTATAAGCAACAGAAACAGATTAACACACAATGGGATAGATTTTTGACAGTTGCTTAACATTCTAAGCTTCATTTGATTTATTTTAAAGTTTATCTGCAAAGCTCCTACCTCATTTATTTATATGAGATCTTAAATTTATGCATTTGTTTTCAAACACAATTTATGTATATTTGTAATGTTTATTTGATTACATTTCAAATAAATCAATGTGTTATTTTTTATAATGTTCTCTTTTTGTAATTATGATATTAATTTCCTGAGAATTAATTTTATTTTACATGCATTGTTTGTGAGCAAATAGAATTTCAAAAAATGGGTTTTATTTATATATAATATAATATTATTATATATTAATATAATATATAATGTTATTATATATTAATATAATATATAATTATTATGGTTTTATATATATATATATAATTTTACTATGTCAAACATTTTGAGAGAATTTGTATTAGTTCTCTCTGGAAAAAAATACAGTTTAAGAAGACCTTAATATATGCTTAGTCTTATGTTCGTCTTTGGTGAATCATTAATCAATTATTTTATGCACCTCAGTATAAACAATATGAATCTATTTTTTACAATAACATTTTTTATTAAATCAACTTCACTTTGTTTTTCAAGTACTATAATCCATAAAGGAGAATCAAATATTTGTCATTTTAAGTACAATCCAACTCAATGTATGGTTGTATTTTTATGTGTCTATTTTCATATATACTAACAGGCAATTAATACATTATGCTTCAGGGATACTGCTTTCCTATCTAGCTTCCTACATTTGTTATTTTTCTGTGGCTACTAATCAGTTTTACACTTCGTGCTGAGGGTCTCTTACCTATTATACAGGAGAGTTTTGACAAATAGGTACATTAAATTGAAATGATTCAAAACTGTCAGTTTATTCATAAACAACTCTATACTCCTAGAATGTGAATACTATCATTCTAAAAGCTAACCATTAATTTAATAATAAAAAAGTATTTCAATGAAAACAGATTATGCATACTCTTCAACCTTGAAGATTGTAGAAAACTGTTCATATCTTCAGAAAGACAAAAGAAAGAAAAAGAAGACTAAAGGTGTCTATTCCCTCACACCACTATTACCTTTCTTCAAGCTGCAGTGGCGCTCTTCCTATACAATAGCATCCTTTGTTCCTCATTCTTATCTTGACCTCTCCATCTCAATCGACTTTGAAAATCTTCCAGATGTTACCGCATCCCAATTTAACACTTCAGAAAAGTTCCTTATTCCCGTTTAAATTTGTATAAATGGGCAGTTAGGAGTGATATGGCCTAGATTCTGCTAAACTCTCAAACATCATTATTCGTTGTTATTAGTTCACATGGAGCATTTCTGAACATATTCTTGAACACCTCCAATTCTAGACCCCAGACTTGCCATATTCTGGTTCTTCAGCTGCGAACATAACACTGGCTGTTTGTTTGTTGGTTGGTTTGTTTTCTTTCTTCTACACAGTGTATCAGCTGTTACTGTTCAGTAAATGACCTGAAATATACTGGTGAAAACTAAACATGTTTATTATTTCTCATGATTCTGTGGATTGGCTGAGAGGTCCTTTTGGTCTGCACTGTCTTGGATGGTCCGGAATGATTTCCCGTGGACTCACTCACATATCTGGGTCCTCAGCTAAGATGGTTGCCTCATCTCTAACCTATGTTCTCAGGGCCTCTGATCCTACATGGGCTGGAACAGGTTTGTCCACATAATGGATGATGTTCACAGCAGCAAGCCCTTATGCATTAAGCACATTTCAAATCTCTGTTTGTGGCCATTCTTGCTATTGCCCCATTGTCAAAAGCAAGTCATATAGCCAACCCAGACTCAGGAGATGTGAAAATCCACCCTACCTACTCTTCAGTAGAAGTAGTAGTGGAATCAGAGCACAAAGGTACATACGTAAAGGGATAGGAGGAATACTGTAACCATTTTTGCAAACAATCATCCTTATCAGTCTTCTAGTCTTCACAATTTTCTCTTAGAGAATTTTTTTTCTGAACCAACCTGTATCTTCTACTAGTTCTGTGTGTGTTTCTACCCTAAACAGTCTTATCATTTTTCTTTGTGGCATTTATTATAACTTGTAATTATACACATTTTAATATATAATTTGCTACTTTTATTAATTACTGAATGCTCGTATTTATTAGCATATTTTATTCGATCCTGTGTTTGTTTTGTTGCTCATCACTGTATAATTGATAGCCACTTCAATGTCTACAGAACTGACACTGCTCAATTTTTTTTAAATGAATGGATGACTGAATGCTACCTATAATAAATGACACAAGTAAATTTTCAGTCAAATAAAAACGGTGTGAAGTTTTTAAAAAGTAGTGAATTTTAATAATTAGGAATAAAACGTGTATTTGTGTATGTGTGGATGGCAGACTAATTTTCTCCTCTTCTACAAGGCATTGGTTGCACAATTTTATTTTAGTGAAGTTAAACAGACACATTAACTTTTTATGCATTTAACACAACAGAAAAGAGAATTAAGTGAAATTAAATCATCAGAGACCCTGTCTTTGAGACTTTCACTTTATATTTTGTACATGAAAGTGCTTACTCTTTAGCACAAAGGGCAAAACCCTTTAGAACACTTATTTTCTCTCTTTATGCCATATGCCAACCTTCATGCAGAAGTAGCAGTTTTTTGAGACCCTACAAATAATATCATAATATAAAATGTTTACTGAACAATTTAGATTGTTCATCTAAAGATTATATAGTAAAGACAAGAGAGGTTTTTTACATAGCCCACTCTAGCAGAGGGATTCCAAAATTAGTAGCAGATATTTATCTCCATTAATGTCCCTTCCTGATCATTCTCTGTCTCGGAGAGACTCCTTTCTGTAGTACCTTAAAAATAAGTTTAGCTCTGCTCCTGTTTCTCTTTGTAATGCATATACAAGGACTCATATTGTTGGTCAGCAAATGCGAATTATCCTATAAATAACAGTATCTGCCTGCCTTAGAAGGTATGTTCCTAGTCCTATCAGAGTGTGCCTGTTCTTTGTGTCTTCCTCACCAAAATACTTACCTTATTGAATATTAATTCTAAATAGGAAATTAATTCTACCCAAGGTGAATTATGGTGAATAGTCTATTTCATTTGTTGGGTTGTAACAATGTAGTAAAATGTGTGGTAGATGAAAGAAAGTGTGACAAGGACACACAGGAACTTGCATGGGAGGAAAGACTACCTTTATCGGAAACAAGGAATGAAGGTCTCAGAACTGGAAAGAGGATGTGAAACCATGATTTCAAATATAAGTGGGGAAGTGTATCTAATCACTAAAATGCCAATACAATGGAAAAAATTACCCCTTGAATAATTTAACTCTAGATATAATGAGGAAACAAAGGTTAAAGGCATGGTTGTCCATAAGATTGTGAAACCAGCATTAAGAAAGGTAAGAAATAGATTCCAGGTTAAGATGGTGGACTAGTAGTGCCCAGCATGAACTTCTCCTTTAGAAGTGGTCCAGAACAGGGAGCAGACAGCAGGGATCAGCACAGTAGAGATTCCCCCTTATGATGAGAACAATCTACTCAGCTGTGAGCACTTCCCAGCGGTAACCCCCAGTTGCTCCTGCCCCAGTCCACCCTCGCCACCACCAAAGTCAACAGTGCCATTGTCTGGCTCCAGGGCAGGGATCCATCTCCCACTATGGGAGTTCCTCCAGCTCCCTACAGCAGCCACTGGTGCACCCCACTGCATGGCCCATGGCCCCCACAGCCATAGCCACAGCACAGCCTTTGGAGCTGCATACCAGGTGGACCAAGCCTGGGCCCTTGAATGGTTCATAGCCCAAGACACTGGAGTTTCGTGCCACCCACTGTAGCCTCCAGGTCCCCATCCTACATGACTTCCATCAAGAGAGGCTCGAACCAGTGGGTAGGTGTCCCTGGAGCCCCTCCCCTAGTGGCTTTTGCGACTATAGACTAGAGCAGCCCAGCAGCAGCCCCAGAAACCCTTTCCCTTGTGGCATTCCCCACAAGAGACTTGAGCAGTCCTGTAATATCACTGGGATACAGGCCCTTTGTGGTTCCCAACCTGGGAGGCTTGAGCTGCTGGTTAATGATCTTAGGGGCCTTGCCCCTTGAGACTTTTGCTACTGGAGACTTGAGTAGCCCAGAAACAGCCCTAGAAGCCCTGCTATTTGTGGCTCCTGCCCTGCAAGGCTTGAACCACTGTATAACAGCCCCAGGAGGCATGCAACATGTGTCTTCCACTGTGGGAGCCTTGAGCCTCCTGGCAACAAACTTCACATCCCCATCCTACATTTTCTTCACTGAAGGAGCCTTGAGCTACCCAGCATCAGCCTCCAGAGAACTATCCCATGTGTCTTCCACCAAGCTGCACCCACTGTAATCCCATCCAATGTGGTTATGTGACAGGAAACTCACACCACCAGGCCACAGCCTCCAGGAGCCCTACTCTGGAGGGCTCACAGCTTCCACTACTGGAGCCCAGTGCTATTAGGACACAGCACCAGGAGCCCTACTCTGCATGTCCCCTATCGCCCTAAGCCACGCCATATCTGTTAGCACCCCCTGGTCTGCTGAGTTTACCCAGAACATATGAGTCTACTTAAAAGTTCTAGGACTATAGAGTCTACATGGAACCAGAAATGAAACATCCCACCCAACAGACAACAAGAAACAAATCTGCAGAAAAGATTCTCTATCCTCAAAACCCACTTGAGTAACTGAAGAAGCAACTGCTCCACCAGATGACCAGATATCAAAGTAAGGATACTAGAAATATGAAAGAAGAAACTGTGACACCCACAAAGGAATGTATTAACTTTCAAATACCAGATCCCAATCTGTAAGAAATCCTTGAAATGTCTGTAAAACAATTCCAAGCAACAATCTTAAAGAAATTCAGTAAGATACAAGAAAAGTCACACAGACAACACAATGAAGTGAGAAAAGCAATCGCAGACATGAAAAAGAAAATCTACAAAGAGATTAGTGCCATAAGAAAATGATGTGGCAGAACTCTTGGAACTGAAGGACTCATTCAATGAAATAAAAACTACATTAGAGAGCTTTAGCAGCAGGCTAGAGCAAGCAGAAGAAATAATTTCTGATCTCAAAAACAGTGTTTTTGAAATATCCCAAGCAGACAAAAAAAAAAAAAAAAAAAAGAAAGGAAGGAAGAACTTTAAAAATGAAGAAAATCTGTGAAAGCTCTCAGATAACCTAAAGCACACAATCATCTGAATCATGGGTTTTCCAGAATGGGAAGGAAAAAAAAAAAAGAAAAGGAATTGAAAACCTATTCAATGAAATAATAGAAAAAAATTCCCAGGTATTGTTTGAGAAATGGATTTCCAGATTCAAAACTCAAATATTGGGCCGGCCCTGTGGTGCACTCGGGAGAGTGCAGCTCTGGGAGCGCAGAGACACTCCTGCCACGGGTTCGGATCCTATATAGGACTGGCCGGTGCGCTCACTGGCTGAGCACTGTGCGGGCGACACCAAGCCAAGGGTTGCAATCCCCTTACCGGTCATGAAAAAGACAAAAAAAAAAAAAAAAAATTCAAATATTCTCAAGCAGGTTCAATTCAAAAGGTCATCTCTGAGACACATTGTAGCCAAACTGGCAAAAGTCAAAAACAAAGAAAATCCTAAAAACAGCAGGAGAAAAATGTCACATCACCTATAGAGGAGTCCCTATCAGACTAATCACAGACCTCTCAGCAGAAGCCCTACAGTCCAGAAGAGAATGGGACAATACATTTAATATGCTAAAAGAAAAAAACTACCAGCCAAGAATACTATACCCAGCAAAGCTATCCTTCTTATATGAAAGAAAAATTGTGTATTTATCAGATAAACAATAACTATGGGAATTCAACACCACAGGACTGGCCTGACAAGAAACCCTCCAAGGAGTTCTGCACCTACAATCAAAAAAAAAAAAAAAAAAAACCTGATTACCACCATGAATATATGAGGAAGAACATATTCCACTGTGAGAAAACATAGACAAACAAGAAAAAGAAAAACTATACTGTCCCACTTCAAAAAACCCACAAACTCCAAAGTCAAACAACAACAGGCAATGAAAGGAACAAAAGATACTTAAAATAACTACACAAAAGCAATGAAATGACAGGAGTTAGACAATACCTTTCGATAGCAATACTAAATATTAATTGATTCAACTTTCCACTCAAAAGACATCAAGTGGCCAGATGGATTAAAAACTTAGACCCAACTATATGCTGACTACAAGAAAACTACTTCAATTGTAAAGACTCACACATACTAATAGTGAAAGGATGGAAAAAGATATACCATGAAAATGGAAGCCAAAAATGAGCAGGAGTAGCTATTCTTATACCAGATAAAACAGACTTTAAACCAAAAACTATTAAAACAGACAAAGAATGCATTACATAATAATAAAGGGTTCTATCCACCCAGAAGACATAACAATCATAAATATATATGCTCCCAACACTGGTGCATCCAGATATATAAAGCAAATATTATTACACCTATAGAGAGAGATCTCAGTGCAATAATAGCTAGGGACCTGAACACTGCTTTCCCAGCATTGGACAGGTCATCCAAACAACAAATCAACAGAGAAACACAGGATTTAAACTACCTTTTAGACCAATTGGAGTTGATATATATATATATAGAACATTTCACCCAACAACTAGAGAATGTACATTCTTCTCATCAGCACATGGAACATTCTCCAAGATAGACCACATATTAGGTCACAAATCAAATGTCAACAAATTAAAAAAATTGAAATAATTTCATGCATCTTCTTAGACCACAATGGATTAAAACTAGAAATCAATAGCGAACAAAAGTTTGGAAACCATACTAATGCACAGAAATTAAACAACATACTCCTGAATGACATATGGGTTAAAGAACAAATCAAATAGGAAATCAAAAAAATTCTCAAAACAAATGATAATGATACATCATACCAAAACCTATGGCATTCTGCAAAAGCAGTACTAAGAGAAAAGTTTATTTCAATAAATGCTTATATTAAATGAACAGAAAGACTTCAAATAAGCAACTTAACATTACACCTCAAAGAACTAAAAAAAAAACAAGAACAATCCAATCCCAAAGTTAGTAGATGGAAAGAAATAATGAAAATCAGAACAAAACTAATTGAAATAGAGGCCAAATATATGGTACAAAAGATCAATGAAACAAAAAAGTTGTTTTTGGAAAGATAAAAAAAAAATAGTCAAACCATTAGTGAGATTAACTAAAAAAGAAGAGAGAAGACCCAAATTACAAAAATCATAAATGAAAAAGGAGACACACAACTGATACCATGGAAATACAAAGAACTTGTACATAGAGATTACTATGAACAAAAATATTGCAGCAAATTTGAAAACGTGGAGGAAATGAATAAAATTATGGACAAATACAAACTACTGAGATTGAACCAAGAAGACACAGAAAAACTGAACAGACCAATAATGAGCAATGAGATGAAGCAGTAATCAGACAGTCCAACAAAGAAAAATTTAGGACTGGATTGCTTTACTGCTGAATTCTACCAAACTTTTAAAGAGGAATTAATACCAATTTTTTCCAAACTCTTCTAAAAAATCGAAACAAAGGCCATTCTCCCAAACTCATTCTGCAAGTCAAGCATCACCCTGACACCAAAATCAGATACAAAAAAAAAAAAAAAAAAAAAGAAAGAAAGAGAAAAGATACAACAACAACAACAACAACAACAACAAACTACAGGTCAATATCCTTGATGAATTTAAGCACAAATATACTCAACAAAATGCTAGCAAACAGAATACAGCAACAAATCTTAAAGATTATACACCATGATTATGTGGGATTCATCCCATGGATGCAAGGATGATTCAACATATGCAAATCAATAAATGTGAGGCACCACATTGAGAAAATGAAGAACAAAATCTATAAGATCATCTCAATAGATGCAGAAAAAGCATTTGACAAAATTCAACATTCCTTCATGATACTCTCAACAAATTAGGTATAGAAGAAAGGTATCTCAATACAATAAAAGGCATATGTGACAAACCCACTGCCAGTATCATCCTGAATGGGGAAAGGCTGGAAGTTTTTCCTTTACGAACAGGAACAAGACAAGGATGACTGCTCTCACCACTCCTATTTAACATAGTTTTGGAAGAACTTAGCAGAGCTATTAGACAAGAGAGAGAAATAAAGCATGCACAAATAGGAAAAGATGAAGTCATATTGTCCCTGTTTGCAGATGACATGATTCTATGTATAGAAAACTCAAGACTTTACCAAAAAACTCTGAGAGTTGATAAGCAAATTCAGAAAGGTTGCAGGGTACTAAATCAATATACAAAAACCAGTAGCATTTTTATGCATCAACAATAAACTAGCAGAAAAAGAAATCAAGAAAGGAAACCCATTTATAACAATCACCAAAAAATAAAATGTCTAGAAATAAATCTAACCAAGAGATGAAGGATCTCTAAAATGAGAATACAAATCACTACTGAAATAAATTAAAGAAGACAACAAAAGATGAAAAGACATTCCTTGTTTATGGACTGGATGAAACAACATAGTGAAAATGTAAATACTACCCAAAGCCATCTACAGATTCAATGTGATCCCCATCAAAATACCAATGACATTCTTCACAGAAATAGAAAAAACAATCCTAACATTCATATGGAACAACAAAGGACCCCAAACAGCCACATAAATCTTGAGCAAAAAAAGTAAAGCCAGAGGCATTACACTTCCTAACTTCAAACTATATTACAAATCTATAGTAAGCAAAACAGCATGGTACTGGCATATAAACAGACACATGGACCAATGCAACAGACTAGAGAACCCAGAAATCAACCTACCTATTTTCAGCCAACTGACTTTGACAAGGGCACAAAGAGCATACTGTGGGGAGAGTAGATCCTCTTCAATAAATGGTGCTGGGAAAACTGGATATCCACAGGCAGAAGTAGGAAACTTAATCTGTATATCTCACCATACATCAAAATTAACTCAAAATGTATTAAAGACTTAAATATAAGACCTGAAACTTTAAAACTCCTAGAAGAAAACATAGGGGAAACATTCTAAGATGTAGGACTGGGCAAAGACTTTATGAGTAAGACTCAAAAGCACAAGCAACAGAAGAAAATAAACAAATTGGATTATATCAAATTAAAAATCTTCTGCACAGCAAAGGCAACCATCAATAGAGTGAAAAGATAACCTACAGAATGGTAGAAAATATATGCATACTGCTCATCTGACAAGGGATTAATATCCAGAATGTACAAAGATCTCAAATAACTTTACAGTAAAAACTCAAATAATCCAATTTAAAAATGGGCAAAGGAGCTGAATAGACATTTCTCAAAGGAAGATATACAAATGGCCAACCAGTATATGAAAAAAAAAATGCTCTACATCACTAAACATTAAGGAAATAAAAATAAAAACCACTTTCAGATGTATCTCACTCATGTTAGACTGGCTATTATTTAAAGAACAGAGAATAACAAATGCTGACAAGGATGTGGAGAAAGGGGAACATTTCTGCACTATTGGTGGGACTGTAAATTAGTACAGCCATTATGGAGGACAGTACAGAGGTTCCTCAAACAACTACAGTTAGAACTACCATATAACCTAGCAATGCCATTACTGGGTATATATCCGGAGGAATGGAAATCGTTATGTCAAAGGGATATCTGCACTCTGATGTTTATCCCAGTTCTATTTACAATAGCCAGGCTATGGACCCAACCTAAATGTTCATCGATGGATGAATGGATAAAGAAAATGTGGCATATAAACACATGGAATAATCCTCAGCCATAAAAATAGTGAAATTTTGTAGCAATATGGATGAGCCTTGAGAAAATTATGCTAAGTGAAACAACCCATGGATAGAAAGAGAAATACTGAATGTCCTCACTCATAAGTGGGAGCTGAATCCATAAATAAACAGGAGAGAGAGAGAGAGAGAGGTGGGGGGGGAGGGAGGGAGGGATGGAGGGAGACAACAATCACAATAATACATTGAACTTTTAGGAGAAAAAAGAACTGTGGTTGCTAGAGGTGGGAAAGGGGAAATGAGTGGGAGAGGAAGGGGATTAATGAGAAATTGGTTAATGGATACAAAGAATGATTACATATTGTAATGACAAAGAAGCTGACTATCCTTATCTGACTATCACACATTGTACACAATTGGAAGCGAACTTGGTACTGCCATATATGTTTAATAAATTGTCTTTATTAATAAAAAAAGGTGGGTAAGAAATAAAATAGAATTTGGAAAACCTGTTGAGATAAAATTATAAAAAACTAGAAATGTATTCCTGTCACTGCTTACATTTTTTAAAAAATGCTACACTGTATGTATATATAAAAACTCATTTATATACATGTATAATCTCTAAAGAAATAATATATAGTCCATTTTGTACCCTCCAATAGAAATTTTATTATCATTCATATAAACTATCAAATGTATATTTTGAGATGCAATTAGATAGATATTATAATCGGTAGTGTCAATATGTATGTCTATTTTGTATAAAAGAAACATTTTTCAGTAATGCAAAGAATAACTTCAAGTTATCTACAAGAGACTCAATCTAATTACTTAGTAGTTTTATTATACCTTCTGCAATTAGCTTTTGTGTTCTTATTGCTTCCTCAGGGGGACATTAAACATTCTAATATATTTTTAGTAGCCTGCAGTTTAGATCACATGGAGGAAATTGACATTACACCTATGTGAATAGATTACAATCCTCTGAGCTGGTTTATGTTTATTTACTTATCTTCCAGCAGATGGTGCTCTTGCAACAGATATTCATTTTTCTCTTTGCATAATTGGGGTAAAAGAGGCACCATTAATTTCTCTTTTTGTGATGGCATAATTACTAGAGATATAATTTGTGAACATTTTCTGTCGTTTCATATTTTTCTAAGTGAAAATATTTTAAAACACTAGCAATGCTTTGCCTGGGAATATAAAAGATATGATTGCCTGCTTCTCCTGTGCCCTTATCCGAATCAGCTACAGTCAATTGCTCTTTTCACTCTCCAAAAAGTAAACTGGTCACATTATATAGTATATACATTTTTTTTTTTGCTAGAATTACAGTTAGTTTCTGGGTTAAATAGTCTTTAAACAAACAATCCTTCACCCAAATCCTTTTCCTCTTCTGTAGAAGATTTCTGTTTCCTTAGATCCCCATTTGACTCTGAAAGGCAATTTACTTTTTCTGTTTTACCAAACAATGTAGCAAGAGGTAATACTGTTTCTCCTTCATTTTCTTATTTTTCTTTTTCTTTTTCCTTTTTTTTTTGTCTTTTTTTAAAATTTTTTTTTTTTTTTTACTGACCGGTAACGGGATCGCAACCCTCAGTGTTGTGCCTGCACCACGCTCAGCCAGTGAGTGGGAAC
>NW_007736647.1:18895-20661 GCF_000696425.1 Galeopterus variegatus
ACCCTTGGCGGGAGCGCCACCGCACTCCCAAGCGGCGCACTCTCCAGTGCGCCACTGGGCCAGCCCCATTTTCTTATTTTTCAATTATCTATGTGTTATCCATAACTAATTTGAAGGCATTGTCTTAAAATCGTTTTTGTAAAACTCATGGAATGCAATATAAACTTTGTAATAAATTAATAGTTTACTTTATACTGTTTAATAGTTTTAAATCATTTATTATTTATGTCCAAATTCTATTTTTCTCTTAGTAACTGAATTTGTGTTATGAATTCTCACCGACAACATAATCATTGTAATTAAGACTGTTTTCTCATGGCTTTTACAATATGTCTGCTCCTTCCTATCATGATAAACTCCTAAGCTGATTTTATCCTTGCTGCATTCCCCTCCTAATCTCATTCACAGTTAACCAATCAATCCATCAATTCATTGATGGATCAATTAATTAGTTATTGCACATTTTCATCCATCATATACATTGTGCTATGTTGGTGAACTTTACAATATAGTGGGATTATATAAATGTTGGATAACAACAAAAAAAATTTGCTTTGTGATGTTTCAACGTCTAACTAAAAAGGCATATAGAAGAACAAATGGTTTTTAGTGGCATTATATAATACCACAAGGAAATCACTTGGTAAGGAAGGAAAATGTCTTGATGGCTTAATTAGAATCCTAAGTTCTAGGTAAGGGAATTTGTTTAACTGATGATCAAAATTAAAAGAGGGGCTTTGAAGTAAGGTGATTTGACAGTCCTTGAAGAAAGGATATCAGAGGCAAGAGAAAAGTAGGAGCAGATTTGAGGAACACTACATCACTCCAGTTATTTAGATTTCTTGAATTACCAATTAGTAAAGAATAATGAAAAATGTGTTTTTCTAGAAAACGTGCAATTTGCATCTTCACCTCACTGTATAAATAATTTTAAAATGTCTCAAGAAACTATATTTATGTGAGAAAAATAGCATCTCTGTGGAAAAACTTTTTAAAATCAGAACTGGTTTATTAAATATTTTGTAAATAAAAGATCTGTTTACAGAATTGTAAAGAAATCTCTTGCAAAAGGAGTTGATTAAAAAAAGAATGAAAGAAAAAAAACTCATTTGGAATTTAGTTTTAAAAATATATATGAATACCACAACACTAAATTTATAATTGGAACGATTGTTGGTTCTATACATGTATATTTTTCTCTTAATTCTTAGAACAATGATTTGAGATCAATATTATAATTGTTAGCTTTAAGGGAAGAATAAACTCTCAGCAATTGAAGGAGCATATTTAATCCGAGAATTATGTCAGTGTTAAAAAGCAATGTTTGCTATAAAAAAATAAAAAATGGTTTAGAAAATAATGCTTCCACAAAGATATTTTACTGTATTCTCATCAAAACCCTTCCATACCCCCATGGTCACCAATAAAACACAAACACATTAAAAAGGTGACAAAGAACATACCAATATTACATAATAAACCTCATAAGTCTTCGAGGTGGATAGGATTCAAGGTATGTAGGTTGGACAAGAAAATGAAATTGTTTAGAGAGTAAACTGGAGAATCTTTTGCAACAGAAATATGATTCGGTGTTACTGAATTTCAAATTGGAAAACAACAAATTATTTTTCTTCAATTGTAAGGGCAATTTTTTTCTCTTGACTTAAAGTTCTGTTGATTCATAGAGAAATAATAACATGATTCTAACATATTGCCCAAACATATCTCATTGATAAATTTTGGAGTATGGAATTAGAATAATAATT
>NW_007736647.1:20789-33286 GCF_000696425.1 Galeopterus variegatus
AACAACAAATTATTTTTCTTCAATTGTAAGGGCAATTTTTTTCTCTTGACTTAAAGTTCTGTTGATTCATAGAGAAATAATAACATGATTCTAACATATTGCCCAAACATATCTCATTGATAAATTTTGGAGTATGGAATTAGAATAATAATTATGGAAACACTACATAGTAATAAAAATAAAGATAAAATTTAAAACATTAACTATTTTGTATATTGAGGCATATCTTAAATTTCCTGAAAAATACAGAAAATAAGAGGAAATGTAAAAAGCACTTAAATAAACCCTATGTGCTTATTAGCTAGTGGATTACTTTCTTTGGGCTGCCTTGCAAAGTACCACAAACTGGGTGGCTCGGAGCGACAGAAATTAACTCTCTAACAGTTCTGGAAGCAAGATGTTTGAATCAAGATATTGAAAGAACCCCTCTCTCAGAAACCTATAGGGAGGTATCTTTTCTTGATTCTTCCAGCTTCTGGTAGCCTCGGGCATTCCTTGGCTGTGGCACCATTGCTCCAACCTCTGCCTCCATCATCACATGACCATCTTCTCCCTGTATGTTCTTATCTCTCTTGCACCTGGCTCTTCACAGGACCTTTCCCTCTCATATGAGAACATCAGTCATACTGATTAAGGGCCCACCCTAGTTTGCTATAAACTCATCTTTACAATTATACCTGCAATGACCCTATTTTCAATCAAGGTCAGATTCTGAGTTGCTGTGGGTTAGAACTTCAATATATCTTTTTAAGGAATATAAATCAACCCATAACTTAGAGATAAATGTACTAAAAATTATGTATTTCTATATCTGTATTAAGACTTATCTAATAAAATTTTGATCTTTATGTATTAAGTTTATATTAGTAGAGATTAATTTGGGTAGTATTATTCTGGGTAAAATAAACATACAAAGGAATGAATGCCTATTGAGTACTTACTAGGTACAGGAGCTTTATTTATTACTGAATTTATTTATAACATTCAACTAGTGCAATAAGCATTATACTCATTTACATAGCAGAAAAAAAGTAAAGCTCACCAAGAAGTAGTCTACACAATTGTTAACTCCAAAGTCATTCTCCATAATACAGATAGTCCTCACAACTTAATGTGCATAAAAATCACATGAGTATATATGTTTAAAATGTAGGTTCTTCATCAAGATGACTCAGAAATTCTAAATCAGTAGATCAGATGTTGAGGTAAGTTAAATATATTTATTTTTAAAAGAAATCCTAGTTCACAGTGATGCAGATGACTGCCTTTCCAAATTGCTAGACATCACACTGCACCATAAAAACAATACTCATAGGAAGTGTTCCTGGTTTCCTAATAAAATTTTGGTTTAATAATCATGATAGGATTTCAGAGAAGGATAAAATAAAAGGTAGCTGGAACTATTAGAGAAGGCTTCACCAATCTTATCTGAAATATGAATGTGATGCCCTTAGTGAAGTGGAGGATAACGTGTAAAAACTCCTGCTGTGAAGCTTGAGCATGACACATGCAGGGTTAAATAAGAATAGGGTGCTCAGGGATTGAACAGAAGAATTGTGTTGGGCATATAGAACTAAATAGTAAAGGTTGGTTCAGAGTTTTTCAGATTCTGAATGTAAGTCTAAAGATAGTTTTAACAAGTAGTTAGCCAAGTCCAAGATGAAGTTGTGACTTTAGAATTTTAATGATTAAGAAAATGGAAAATTATCTGGAAACAAAAGAGAATGAAAGCAGAAATACCAGTCAGGTATGAATCTATTAAAAGAAATCAAGGGGGCCGGCCCGTGGCTCACTCGGTAGAGTGTGGTGATGATAACACCAAGGCCATGGGTTCGGATCCTATATAGGGATGGCCGGTTTGCTCACTGGCTGAGCGTGGTGCTGACAGCACCAAGCCAAGGGTTGAGATCCCCTTACCGGTCATCTTTTTAAAAAAAAAAAAAAAAAAAAAAAAAAAAAGAAATCAAGGTATGGATACAAGCAAGCAAGCAAGAAGATACTACATAAGAATAAATTCATTGGGAAAATAAGTAGAAATTATATAGTACATAAAAAAAACAAAGCCTGAAAGCAATGAAGCATAGGGAAAAAGCCAAATTAACATGAATAATAAAGTTAATTATTTACTGAATGAGTTATAATAATATTATTTACATGAATTAGTTACCAAAAAGTATAATGTACTTGAAAAACTGGAATTCTGAAAGGAAAATAAATTTGGAAGGGATTATAAACTGTTAAAACTCTTAGGAGAAACAAATTCATAAGCATATGACTGAAAAATTTTCAAAAAGTACAAAATAACAAATAATATTACAAAAGATCTAACAATTTTTAATTCTATACTAATTCTTACATTGCTACAAAGATTGCTATTACTATAAGTGGAATCCTTCCCATTTTTCCTTGTGAGTTAAGATGAATTGTGGAAAACAGCTTTTTATTTGAAGTCAAAATATCTTAGAGAAAACTCAAGTTCTGCAGTTTATTGGCTTTATCATTTTTATGTAATCATAAAATTATTTTGTCTCTTTTTTCTTCTACACCTATGGTTATAATACACATTTTTAATAAAATCCAATAAGATAATGCATTTGAAGATGCTTTTAAAGCCAACACTGTAATCATTATAATTGATATTATTTTTGCTCTGATTAACTTTTTAAAATACATATTTTATAGGCTAGAGACAGACGAGTAATATGATTCAAAATAAAGAAAAAATAAGTTGAAACACAACTTGAAAGTACATATGAAGTACTGAAAACCTTACTAATGGGCATGTTTGAAACATGTCTTAACATATTTTATTATTAACATCTGTTATATTGGTCCAAGCTTTAATTATGCTTTAATCTAAAATAACGAGCTTGATTTTTTAAAAGGAATCGATGCCTCTTGAGATTCCATGCATTGTAAAACTAGAAATTAGAGTTATGAAAATTCCGTCTATATTCTGGAAAGCATATCAATATCATACATTTTAAATTTATAACAGGTTGATTAAAGTAGCTATGGCTGGTGGTATTTCAGTGCTACCTCTTCTATGAAGTATTCGATTCAGTTTATGTGCATAATAATTTGATACCCTTTTTACTATGGTCTGAATGTTTGTGTCCCCTCAAAATTCATATGTTGACACCTAATCCAGTGCAATAGTATTAAGAGAAGGAGTTTTCCTACTAATGGTGGGGACACAAGGACCAGAATGAAGGTTTAAACAAGAGAAGTCAGCAGACGAAGATGCCTGGAGCTAAAACACTTTTTTCTTTTGAAGACACACAGAGACCCATTGGCCAGATGAGCAGTTATGGGTTTTACATTTCAGAGGATAAATGGAGGAGAGTGGATGATACTAATTGAATATTTTATTCAATTTATATAAATGGAGGATAGTGGCTGGTTAAAGGATGCATCTCTACTTATGGTAGGGTTATGTCCTAATAAACCTATTGTAAGTCAAAAATATCGTAAGTTGAAAATGCATTTAATTTAATATAAACCCATTACAAAGTTGACAAATTGTTAAGTTGAACCACTGTAAATCAGGAACTACTGAGTGACTCATCTGACTCATATATTTACCATATCAAGACAATCTGGAACATCAAGTGCCCAATTTAGTGTGTCAGTTCCTCATATACTTCAGGAATATCCCAGGCCTTCTTAGTCCTTCAATTCTTCCTTCTTACCTTGATACCTGAAATTCATTTTTTCTTCATGTTTAATTTATCTCTTAAGCTACTTGTCTCTATACTTATATTCATCCAGCTGCTTTATGTTTTCTTTTTTGTTGTTTTTTCATATGTTTGTATCAGTTATTTCCTATGACATAATAAATTGTTCTAAAACTATATAGTGAACACACACTTCATTACAACCTACAGGCTTGGCTTTTCCACTTCTAGGTATCGTTCCAATAGCAATGCCTACATAATGTACCGATAGTAGTACTATTCATTATCGTCTGGAATAGGGAAGACCCTAATGGTCTGTAAGCAATAGAACTGACAAACTGCAATGAAAACAAATGCCTCATGGCTACCTACAGCAACCTGGATGAATTTCACAAACATAATGTTGAATGGAAGAAATCATTTAACAAGAACAAAATGTTTTATTCAATTTATATAAATGTCAGAAAGGAGGAGATCTCATTTATGGCATTAGAAGTTGGCTAAGGGTTACTTTTTCAGGGTACTTGTGTCTGGAAAGGTGAGACAAAGTGTGGGATGTCTGAAGTTCTGGTAATGCTCTTTTTGATCTGGGTGCTAGTCAAACAAATATTTTTTACTTGTAAAGAAAAAAGACTGTATGCTTCTCGGACTATATAATATTTTGTAATAAAATATAAAATATACAAAATGTAAACAAAATATAAAATATAAAATTTTGCATGATTTTATGTCTGGAATAGAATAGAAAAATAAAACTGGAAGAAAACTAGAAAGCAGTGTTCACTTCTGTTCATTTGCATCATAGGGATTGCTATTTTGTTCTCTGTAGTTCCCGTGTATTCCAAATATGTTATATTGAACATATATTACTTTTACTTTGCTATTAGAAGTAAATATTTCCAATTAAATTTTCATCAAAACTCCTCCAAAAGGAGTTTTCAATCACAAAATAACAGATGGTATGAAAAAAGCAGTGGTAAAAATTAAAATATCCTAAAACTTTTGTCTTCCTGTGAGATAATAAAGATTTGTCAAATTATTAACTTTGGCTCAAAAATCCTGGTGGATATAAACATGCATTTGAAAACACTCAGAGTAATTATTATCGGAAAAGCATCAAGTTACTTACTCTCAGCCACACTGAGAAAGATGATAGCCAGCTATGTGGCTGAATACAACAATAGCAAAAAGAAAAAGAAAAAAAATCACTTGCTTGTTCTTTTCTTAAAACATACTTTCCCTTGGTAATTGTTCCATCAGGTAGCTTAGAAATTTCCTCAGAAGTCACCTTTGTGACACTTTTTTTGAACCTTTATTTTATTTAGCAAAAAGAAAAAGAAAAAAAATCACTTGCTTGTTCTTTTCTTAAAACATACTTTCCCTTGGTAATTGTTCCATCAGATAGCTTAGAAATTTCCTCAGAAGTCACCTTTGTGACACTTTTTTTGAACCTTTATTTTATTTCATTAAAAAAATATGCTATCTATACTAGATGCTTAAAAACCTATGTAGGTTATAAACCTATAAATTTAACTTAAGAACAAAATACACAATAGAAATAAACTACTTGATGTATGTCAAGCATGGCCATAAAAAAGCGAGGGGTGAGGAAAGAGTTATATATTGTAAATTTTAGGTTCTTCTTCTGTGGTTCTTTGATACTTGCCTGACTTGTCTATAAGAAAAATATCTTAAGATAATGGGCAGATTTGTTTAATGTCTCATAATATTTTCATGACTAATTCAAACATAATTTTAAATCATAATTCTTCCCACACCCACCTCTTACATCCTGACACCTCTCTCTGCTTCATTTTTCGTGTAGCATTTATTGCAATTTGACAAATATTTTGTCTATTTATTTGTTTGTTGTCTTCACCATCCTTCCCAATGAATCTCTCTGGAATGCAAGTTTGAAGGAAGGATTTTTACTGTTGGTTTTTTCACTGTTGTCTACCATCACATAGAAATGTTCCTTGTCTCAAGATGCATTTATTATGCATATGATGAGAGAAGATGTCCTAAATGATGGGGGGGGGGGAACTTGAAAGAAAGGAAAAAAAGAAAGAAGTTTGAAAGTTATTGAAAGAAAGAATCGAAAGAAAGAAAGATGTTGAAGGAAACAAATTCCAAAAAATAAATGGAACTATTTGTATCTTAAGGACAATAGAAAGAAACAAAATTTCAATGGGAGACTATAACTCAACATTATCAATCTATATCAGACAAATGAAAACAAATAAGAAACCAAAAGATGAGAGTAAATATACTTAACATTTCATTAATAAAAATATGTCAAATTCTCACCTGAATAAAATAAATGTATCTTCTTATTCATTCCCCAAATATTTCTAAATATTGATCATATGTCATATCATAAAGAAAAAAATTCATCTTAAAAAATTTAAAATTTGCTTGTTGTGTTCTATTGTTAAATTGCAGAAAAAAATAATTTCATAAGTCACAGAAACATTTCCTATGCATTGAAAAGTTTACAATAATATTAAACATAATATTAGTATGAAAGGGTGGGATCAAATTTGCAAAATACCTCTTACAAACAAAAGAAGCATACACACCATTGTCCTATAAAAAGCTATTTTTAAATTAGAAAATAAATTTGTTCTGTTATAAGCTAATCATGCAAACATATAAATCAATTTTCACCACTTTGATTTTCGATAGCAATAGACAGAAATTAGAACATATGCACACTCACATAGAACTAAGCATACAAGTATTTTTTTTTTTTAATTATTCTGGGAGGTGTGAATACAAAGAAAACATCAAGAATCTTTTTTAAAAGGAGTAGAAAATAGTTACTGGGAGACAATCTGCTATCCCCTTCTCACCAAATTTTATTCAACAGAACACTGTTTTGTAAGATATTATTTTATATACCACAAGAAAAATGTGTTATATAGTCAAAATACCTTAAAAGATGGTTTACTCAAATGAAAAACCTTTATTTACGGTAAACTTCCCATCATGTGTAAAATGCTAACATAATTTCCAAAAAGAAATTGATGTATGAATATAACAACTCCCACACTGATTCCCCTAAAAAATATTTTATTGGGGAGAAGAAGTCATGTATTGGTCCATTCCGTGTTGCGAGAACAGAATACCTGAGATTGGGTAATTTATAAAAAAAAAATGGAGATCTATTTGGCTTACAATTCTGGGACAGCTACATGTGGCACGGGCCTCAGGCTGCTTCTGTTCATGGTGGAAAGCAGCAGGCAGCCTCTGAGTACAAGCAGATCACATGGTGAGAGTAAGCAAGAAAGAGAGAGAGAGAGGAGGTGCCAGGGTCTTTTAAACAATCAGCTCTCGCTGGAACTAATAGAGCGAGATCTCACTCAGGCTCCCCACCCTCGGGGAGGGCATTAACCCATTCATGAGGGATCTGCCCTGTGACTCAAACAGCTTCCAACACTGTCACATTGGGGATCAGATTTCTGCATGAGTTTTGGTGGGGACAACACATCCAAACTCTATCAAGTCACTTATTTTAAGTTAACAAAACCTGTACATTCTATTAAAGTCAATAGTTAGGTGCCATTCTATAATTAGGAAGATTAAATATCTCTGTCAATTGAAGATACCCCAATATAAATGTGTAAAAAGAGTGGTAAAATGAGCAGGGTAGAGCTCCGGTAGAGCAAGAGATAAAAGATGCACAATAGTAAAGAACTACAGAAATAAAATATTTAAATTATTTCTATAAATTATTGAATGCATATTTAAGAATTGAGTACCCTTGTTGAAAGCCATACAGGGCATTTTTGCCAAGATAAATTTGAAGAAAAAAAATGGATATTAAGGTCTTCATAACTGATGGTATACCAACTGCCTTCTGCAGCATCTTCAGGTTTGGATCTTTTGGACCCAAATTCTTAGAGCATTTGAAAAGAAAATATAAAAGGTTACCTCAGAAATTTTGTGAAGTCTTGTCTGGAATGTGCTCTGCTATTAGCCACAATGTTATGACCTCAATCCTGTCTGAGCTTTTTTTACATAATCTATTCAATTCATGGCATCTGAGAAAATATAACTGGTCTGATATTCATTGATTCAGAATTGTATATTATAATCACTGTAAGTGTATAAGCAGTAACTAATTTTAATACTTTTCTCAAGAATGATTAGTTGAAATAAGTGAAAGCATTATTACTTATTATTCTCAATGAGAGGAGCATTATTTGTTAAATTTCAAGTGTGTGACATTTGAAATTGGTGGAGTAAAGTTGAATTAGATTGCTTATTATTGTAATAATCATTGAATACACTATTGCAAAATCCTTGACATGATCATATTTTCAACATTTTTTGTGATTGAAGATTAATTTATATCTATTGTGTTGTAAATAAACATATTTAGGAAATTCAGATTTTGAGAATTAATTCACTGTAAAGAATAATATCAAGATAATTTGCTGACACTGGTAGAAATACACTTATGTACTACAAAGCAGTGTTTACAAAATAATTAATTCCTATTATTAGTATTGATGTGAACATTTTACACATGAGGTTTTATCTCACCTGTGTTCTACATATTTATGCAGCTGTGTTAGTCTTATCAAGTCAATAAATATTCAAATACTAATGGCAAGGGATTTAAAGATGGGTAGCTAGTCTCTACTGGCTCCGTTTAATAATCAAATGGGGGAGTAGGTGAAAAGATGTTAATCCATCTGAACAAATACCTTAAAATATGATGTGGCAATGCACAAGAAGAATTCAAAGTCATGTCCTGTCCCTTACCAGCTGTAGAACATTCATATTATAAAAGTTAGCCTCATTTAATTTCATAATCTTCATGGAAAATTATTAGAAGATACCTGGCATATAGAAAGCTCTCAGAAAACGTTAGCCATTATTGACAGCATTATTGCAAGCTAAACAATACAGGAGTTCAATGAACCATATTGCATGTTAGGAAAGGTACTGAGAGAAGATAACAAATGTAGAATAAGAATTTGTGGGCAAAGCATCTATTCTCAGAATGAGAGAAATGTATTTGATTATGGAAGGAATGAGGAATGATTTTGAGATTTTTATTTGCTTTTGTATCATTTTAATTCAGGAGAGTATTTGCATTTATGTTCTAAGAATTGCTGGTGATAGTGTGGATTAGGGAAGAGAGACAGAAAATATGAAATGACCACACACTGCAATGTTTGCATTAAACCAGGTAAAAATCTATGTGTCTGATAATAATGGGAAGAGAGAATAGCTGGGGAAATATTGCAAAACGGAAAATGTACTATATGCAAATTGGAACTTAGGAGAAGATCACACACACACATACACACACACACACAGTCTAAGACAATCTTGCACTGTTGAAATATTGAGTAATGGGAAGAGATGTTTCTAAAGAAAACAAAAAGGAATAAGTAGTTTATAGGGTCAGATAATTAATTTATTTTTTGTCATATTGATGCTTCCATGGCACTAAGTGCAAATGTCTAGCAATCAGTTGGAAATGATATGGAAATCAGGCAATGGACTAAGACAAGCTACACTAAGTTGGGGTTCATCCTCATACAGAAAATAACTTTAGTTGAAGCTGGCCTGTCATTACTTCCTGGCTGTCTCATTTCCTATTTGCAAATTGGAGCTTGATATCTACCTATCTAATTGTATATAATGAACATTTACCAGTGGAATGTAACTCATTTTATTCAACGAAGAGCCATTCTCAAAAAGATGGGTATCCATTATACTTTTTTTCTCCAGGTCTCCTGTGTTGTCAGTTTTATTTAAAGAAATTGAGCTGTGGGTTCTTGAGCAAATTGCTTCACTGAAGGGATGTTCTCAGTATATAGGAAGTGAGGCAAGTAAGGTGAAAAAGGAAAAAACTAAGCAATAATGTGTTCGTAGCTGATCTCAAAGAAGCCCTGAAGCATATATTGTGCTACAGAATTCCTCCCAAAGGGGCAGACAATTTTTTTTTCTTTTTTTACCCTGTAGAAATTATTGTTTCTGGCTGGGCAGTCTCTTGGGGAGGAGGAGCATAAACTCCCAGGGCTAGGTAGTACAATTCAAAAATTGAATTGTTTTTATGCTTTAAATAATTAAAATTCCCCAATAATCCATTGTAAATAGGAGCTTGTGTAGCATTATGTAAGAATTCTGAGAATGAGTTAATGTTCAGGCATCTAAAGTTTGGTGTGCACAGATTCACCGCTTTATACATTATGTCAATTAGTCTATTTAAATAATCCACTCATTCCAAAATATACATTTATTTTGACAAATTTCTGTCCTCTACCTTATATTCTTATACATCAAAGTTTACTTGGCTTTATTTGGATATTATAAACATATCAAAATATATCAGAAATCAAACCATTTATTCTCCCAACTCAACTGTTTTCTAGTGTGTTTTATACCTGTAAGCAGCCAAAATTACAAAATACTTGTAAGCATCTTCTCAGGCCAAAATATTAAACTAATGTTTGGCTCTTTCTTCAACATCTGACATCTAGTCTGTAAATCATATTACATCTACCTTCCGAACACACCCCAGACCTGTTCATTTCACATCTCCTTGAAAGTTACTATACTAGTTCATCATCTCTAACCTAAATAATTTCAAGGGTTTATTAGTCTTCTAATTTCTACTTTTTTTCTCCTACCATTTATCCTACACAAAGGAGAAAAAGTTTTTCTTAATATTAAATTTAGGGCATGTCACCCCCTTGATAAAACTCTCCAGTGGCCTCACATAACAACTACTACATAGGATTATTTGTTAGGAAGGATTTATGTTTTCACATGCTCTAACTTATAATTTTAATTTTCTCAAGATTCTTTTGAACATATCATAGAACATAGACACAGATATGACAACTGTTTACATATCTCTGAGGACTTGCATGCAATGGCATGACTAAAAGCCATTCTCAATATGAGTTTTCAATGAGAAGCTTCATGAATGTATGACAGCTTTGCTGGGAAAATTTTAAAACTTATTACTTATTATGTCACGTAAAACATACATGACATAAAAAGCAACTTTAAATATGCATAATTTAAAAATGTTTTTATATCAAATGATTCAAAAAAAATTTTCAGAAGAATGTTAGCACACATAAGACATGTTTTATAATAAAAAATGTATATAAAATTTTGCTCATCACCAAGCAAATTAATTCATTTACTTTTTATATGTAAATGAATTTCCCAAGGAGCACATGTGTATATGTGCATGTGTGGTATATTTGTTGTCTGGGGAGAGCATAGTTGAAAAGGAGAGAATACTGATGTTTGTGGGAATAGAATAAGAGTTCGATTTAACTTTACTTCACAGAAAGTTTACTGTCAAACCTTCAGAGAATAAAGTGTCAGCTATGTCAAGAACTGTGATGTGTCTGAAATTTTACCTACCTGTAGGTAAAAAATTAGCCTGCCACAGAAGCTGGCAGAAAGCACAGGACTCCTATTTAACTTTACTTCACAGAAAGTTTACTGTCAAACCTTCAGAGAATAAAGTGTCAGCTATGTCAAGAACTGTGATGTGTCTGAAAATTTACCTACCTGTAGGTAAAAAATTAGCCTGCCACAGAAGCTGGCAGAAAGCACAGGACTCCTGGGCCTGGGTATGACACAAAAGAATGCATTACTTACTGCAGAGCAAGCAGCATGAGCTTTAAGTTCACAGGGTTTCCCTTGCAACCTCAGTCACTTAGGGAGCAATATAGAATGGATTGACTGGGTGTTCCACACACAGTGCTTTTGTGTTTGAGCTGAGTACTACCACACTTAGGAAACCACAATCTTTATAAGAAGGCTGCCAGCAAACCTGCCTGAACTTTGCCCCACAGGAAGACACTATCTTTATTTTCCAGGTCAAGAAGCAATTCTGCCTTCTTTCCTAGAAGGAAGCTCTATGTGTACATTCCAAGACCTTCTGCTATACAAACATCCTTCACAGTATAGTCCAGAACAAAAACTTTCACATGTGTAAAAAGAGCATGGAGAGTGGCCTTTCAACAACATAACACATTTTATTATTGTTTAAAAGGTGTTGTGAAACACCTTGGTAGAAGTTTATATGAGAGAAAAGAGTTAATCCATATCCAAAGACTCCTGAGAGACTGATCTCTATTTTTGTGGAGCGATAATATCCGATGTCTTTAAATATCATCCTGATGATGAATTTAAGTGCTGATCTCAAATTTAAATCTCTCAATTTTAATTTAAGCATAGCTTAGATTTTTGCCTGAATTCTTGCCATTCTGTGTACGATTTCAGTTTCTATGTATAGTACATGATAATACTAACCTTTAAGTTGCCTGAATTCTGGTTATTTTCTAATAAGCATTTAAAATTTTTATATAAATTTTATCATGCAGCTTAAAGAACCCTTTCTTATTAATCCTAGATTCTTTACACTAAATCTCTTTTATGATATGAAGGTACTTCAAAAGTTCATGGAAAGATTCATACTATGTTTTAGTTCTATTTTTTCATGAACTTTTTTGTTATTTATTTATTTTTGATTATACATATTTATTGAATACAGAGTTGACTAACAGTATTTCTGTATAGTATGTGATCAAATCAATATTGTTAGCATGTTCATTATTACAAATCGTAATTACTCTTTGTGTCCCTGACCCAATTACTTCCTGACTGCCCTATTGCTCCTCCTTTTCCAGCTCTAGTAAACATATCTCTGTTCTCTCGTTCTGGAAGTTCAACATGTTATTGTGATTTTATCTTTGTTTATTCTTTCTTTCTTTCCTTCTTTCTTTCTTTCCTTTTCTTTCTTTTTTTCCACCCTCCCCTCCCCTCCCCTTCCAT
>NW_007736647.1:33296-40534 GCF_000696425.1 Galeopterus variegatus
CCTCCCCCCCTCCCCTTCCCTCACCTCCCCCCTCCTCGCCTCCTATTCCCTTCCCTTCCCTTCTTTTCTCTGCTCCCATTTATGAGTGAGGACATACAGTATTTCTCTTTCTATGCCTGGCTTATTTCTCTTATAATTTTCCCTGAGCTCATCTATTGCTGCAAATGGCAGAATTTTGTTCTTTTTAATTGTTGATTAGTATTCCATTGTGTATATATACAACATTTTCCTTATCTTGTCACCTGCCAATGGACATTTAGGCTATTCCATATCTTGGTTATTGTAAATAGAGCTGCAATTGAACTGGGAGTGTGTGTATCACTTCGACATCATGATTTCCATTCCTTTGGGTATATACCTATAAGCATGATTGCTGGATCGCATGGTAGTTCTATCTATAGTTGTTTGAGAAATCGCCATACTATTTTCCATAATGGCTGTAACAATTTACAGTACCACCAACAGTGTAGAAGAGTTCCCTTTTATCATCATCCTCACCAGAATTTGTTATTCTCAGAATTTTTGATAATAGCTAGTCTAACTGGTGTGAGATGATATCTCATTGTGGTTTTGGTTTGCATTTGTCTGATGACTAGTGATGTTGAGCACTTTTTCATGTACCTTTTACCATTTGTATGACTTCCTTTGAAAATTGTCTATTCAGCTCCATGGCCCTTCTTTTAATTGGATTATATTTATTTATTTATTTTTTTTTTCCTGTGAAGTTGTTTGAGTTCCTTTCATATTCCAGATATTAATCCCTTGTCAGATGTATAATTTGCAAATATTTTCTCCCATTCTATAGGTTGTCTTTTCACTATGTTGATTGATAGTCTCCTTTGTCGCACAGAAGTTTTTTGATTTTGATATAATACCATTTGTTCATTTTTTCTCTTGGTGTTTCTGTTTTTGGGGTCTTATTCATAAAGTCTCTGCTCAGTCTTACTTCCTGAAGTGTTTCCCCTATGTTTTCTTCGAGTAGTCTTATAGTTTCAGGTCATCAATTTAAGTTCTGTAATCTATTTTGAGTTGACTTTTGTATATAGCAAGAAGTATGGGTCTAGTTTCATTCTTCTGCACATGGATATTCAGTTTTTCCAGCACCATTTACTCAAGAAGCTGTCCTTTCCCCAATGTATGTACATTCTTGGTTCCAGTTGGCTGTAAGAATCTGGGCTTATTTTTGGGTTTTCTATTTTGTGCTATTGGTCCATGTGTCCGTTTTTATGCCAATACCATGCTGTTTGGGTTACTATAGCTTTGTAGCATAGTTTGAATAGGTAGTGTAATTCCTCCAGTTTTATGTATTTTTTGCTTAGGATTTTTGGCTATTGGGGGTCTTTTGTTATTCCACATGAATTTTAGGATTTTTATTTCTATTTGTGTGAAGAATGTCATTGGTATTTTGATGGGAATTGCATTGAATCTATAGATCATTTTGGGTAGTATGGATAATTTCACAGTATTAATTCTCCTAATCCATGAACAAATATGTCTTTCCATCTTTTGGTGACTTCTTTAGTTTCTTTCAGCAGAGTTTTGTAGTTTTCATTGTAGAGATCTTTCATCTCTTTGGTTAAATTTATTCCTAGGTATTTTTTTATGCTTGTTTGTTGTGTGTGTATAAAAATTCTACTGATTTTTTTTTTTTTGTACTTATTTTGTATCCTGCAACTTTACTGGATTTGTTTATCAGCTCTAGTTCTCTGGTAGAGGTTATCTGTTTTTCTATATACAGGATCATGTCATCTGTGAACGGTGACAATTTGACTTTGTCTTTTCCTATTTGGATGCCCTTTATCTCAACACAATAAATGCCATATATGACAAACCCATGGCTAATATCATCCTGAATGGGGAAAACCTGAAAGCTTTTCAAACAAAAAAGATGGCCACTCTCACATTTCTATTCAACATGGCATTGGAAGTTTTAGCAAGAGCAATCAAGGAAGAGAAAGAAATTTGTTGAGGGTGTTTATCATGATGGGATGCTGAATTTTGTCAAATGCTTTTTCTGTGTTTATTGAGATAATCACACAGTTTTTGTCCTTGCTTTTGTTGATGTGGTGTATCACACATATTGACTTGTGCATGTTGAACCATTCTTGCATCCCTAGGATGAAATTTTGGAGTACCCTGTCTTATGTTTTACTAAAACATTCTTAAGAATTATGTTGATCATCTAAATTTAAGGGGTTTTTTTGTATAGTATTATAACATATTTGCATGTATCCTACATATACAGTATGCACAAAAATCACTTCTGCACATTTAAAAAAATAACTTTAAATTCATCTCCTCAGAGAAGAAAATAACTATGTAACTTATAGCCATCTTATTGAAGCTAGTCTACCTATTGAAAAGGTTATTTTCTTCTCCGAGGAGATGTATCAAGCACATATGAGAAATGCTCACTGAGAGAAGCTGAATGAGTAAACCATCAAGTCTGCAAGTGGAAGTAGTTCTACCTCCTTTCATGTTCTAACAGTTTTAGATTATCCATAATTTGTAAACCAAAAAATTATAAAATATTCTCACTGAGTTTGGGAATATTTTAACATATCATATGTTAACCTTCTATAAAGATTCTAAAGAATTTGGCTAACTTAGGTTTAGATTTCAATAATAGGTATTATATTTTCCATCTAAAATTATTCCAGTTAAAACTTTTATTGAATATCAAGACAGATGCACTGTATTTTTGGAACATTTGGATCTCAGTTCTGAGTGTGTTATCTTTATTCTCTTGAATATTCTGTGCATAATCAAACATTACCTTCTGTTCTTTTATCAAATCTTTTTTTTTTAATATTGATAAAAGCAGCACTTTTTAAATAATAAAAGAGATAGTCCAGCATTGGCCTGGTTTGTTTTTCCCCATAGCATCTGTCCTCATGAGTTACACATTTTTGGTTCCTTTCATAATTTAATAGTAAAAAAAAACACATGGATTTCTGGAATGTTATATGATAATAGGACAAAATCACAAAGCAGAGTTCAAAAGTAACCTCAGAACTATGTTCTCACTTTACCCTTGGTTTATCCCTTTATTCCAATATCCTGTTTACTTAGTTATCATCCCCAGTGATCTATACATTTCTTTATAAGGATAAAAGACATGTCTCATTTACTGTTGTATGGCTGGGACCTACCACAGTGTTCTAAGTGTGGTCAAGAGCTAAATAAATGTTTATTGGATAAATATAATTGGATTTAGTTAACAAGGAAAAATAACTGTCAAGCAAGCATTATTTACTTTCTCTTTCAAAAAAAAGGGTAACATAAAAAAATTAACAAGAGACACAACTAGAGTGGGTGAAATGTTAAAAGCTGTTAAAATAATTAAGGACTTTTGTAGATTATTGTATATGATTCTGTGACATCTTCTGGTGCCCAGATCAAAGAGGAGGATAGAGTCATCTGTTTTAATCATAGCAGCAAACAACCAAAACTATAAATAAAATAAAAGGGAAGAATGTGTAGTTATCTTGTCCCTCTGGCAAGCTTGATTCATCCTTTATAGGTTGGGGAAGGAGCAGTTTGGAAGAGCTTTCAACAAGCATAACACTTCAAAGGATGCCAGCACACAGAGCACTTTGATTGGGACTTGTTTCCAAAATGTATTTCCCTTTTTCACTGAGAACTGCTGAATTTGATTGTTTTTCTTTTTGAAGATTTTTTGAACTTCTTTAAAGTGCATCTGTGCTCCATCCACAGCATCAGTGGCTCCCTGACAAACTGCAGTTAAATGGGCATAATAGCACTGGGAGCATTTTGAACTCTTATTTATTTATTTATTTTCCAGCTTCTCATATGAATCAAATGTATTTCATCCTTGAAATTCAGTTCTGTCATTCTGCACCAACCAATTTCATACAGACATGCACGTTGAATTTCCCTCCATTTTATTGCAAGTTGCAAAGAAGTATGGAAAGAAATTAAGGCACTGTTGACTTGATCATGGTTAATTATAAAGGATACAACTCAGAAACAGCCAAATGGAACAGATGCCTAAGGCAAGTTATGTGGGAAGAGGCACAGAGATTCTATGCCATCTCTGGATGTGCCACCCTCCCAGAACCTCCATGTGTTCACCAACCCAGAAGCTCCTTCTCTATTTTTTAATAATCCAAACATATCTGCCATACAAATAAATGAAAACAACAATAAAACAACAATATAAACTTCCCGATAGTCACCAATGTTAGATCTGTTTAACTACTACAACAATATCACATAAAATGACAACAAGTTTGTTTTACAGAATATAAGGGGCATCTTAGTGATTTTTAAAAAATGCATATTTACCTTTGCAGAAAGCCCAGTTTTGAAAAATAAAATATTCTGTAGGAAAAATTTATTAAAATATTTGGTGGACAGATTACTTCTATAATCTCTGTTCTCATTTGTGAGAAATATTTATAAGCCTATGTTTCTAAAATCTATAAAGCAATACTTTCATATCCAATTGAAATGAGCAAAACAGATTGTTTTTAGCACACAATAGCATTTTTATGGGCTCTCATTTCTTCATAGACCACTTGGCTGTAAATAATCCATGCAAATAGTAATTAGGCCTTTCCTGGTTTATGCATATAGCATAATGGTTATTATTGTGACACAGAAATGTTTCAAACAATTTTGTATATAAAATAAGCATATTTAAAGCCATATGTTTGAAAGGTTAATTGAATGGTTTAGAAATGAACTATAAAGAGAATTCAGAATGGTGAATTTCTGTATGTATCTTTGTTATGCAGCATGAAGTCAGTGACCTCCACAAATATAGTAAACAAGTTAAAAACCTGTTGAGTTTGCTGTTGTTATGTTTGCTGTTTTTCTTAAGGTTTTGTAAGTCTATCCTGATATGCTAAAAGATTTCTTATTTATGGATAAAAGGTAGAAAAAAATAAAGATTATATTTAACTTTGATGCAATTATAAAAATTAGAAAATTAGCATTTGTATTCGTCCATTTTGTGTTGCTATAACAGAATACCTGAGACTGGGTAATTTTATAAAGAACAGAGGTTTATTTGTTTACAATTCTGGGACAGCTGCATCTGCCACAGGCCTCAGGCTGCTTCTGTTCATGGTGGAAAGCTGCAGGCAGTCAGCGGGTACAAAGTGGATCACATGACGAGAGGAAACAAGAGAGAGAGAGACAGAGGAGGTGCCAGGGTCTTTTAAAGAACCAGCTCTCTCAGAAGCTAATAGAGTGAGAGCTCACTCACTACCCACCCCCAGAGCATTAATCCATTCATGAGGGATCCTCCCCCATGACTCAAACAGCTTCCACCACTGCCACATTGAGGATCAAATTTCCACATGAGTTCTGGGAGGACAGTACACTAAATCTCCATCAGCACTGATACAGTACTATTATCTAATTTAATGACCTTATTCAATTTTTTCCCATTGTCCCACTGATGTTGCTTACAGCAAAAGAAAAAAAAATCTGGTCCTGGGACCAAGACAGAATTTTAACTTGTGTTTAATTGTTAAATTCATTTAATATCACTAAATCTGGAACAGTTCCTCAGACTTTTGTTGTCTTTGTGGGATGTCCCTCAATTTACGTTTGTCTGCTATTTCATAATGATTAGATTCAAGTTAGACATTTAGCAGGAATACCAACAATATAATATTTTATCCTTCCCCAAGCATGAGAACAGGAAGCACACGGTTTCTATTTGTCCTACTATTGGTGATGTTAACTTGCACTGAGTTTAGGTAGGGTCTGTTTGATTTCTCTTTAAAGTGCATCTGTGCTCCATCCACAGCATCAGTGGCTCCCTGACAAACTGCAGTTAAATGGGCATAATAGCACTGGGAGCATTTTGAACTCTTATTTATTTATTTATTTTCCAGCTTCTCATATGAATCAAATGTATTTCATCCTTGAAATTCAGTTCTGTCATTCTGCACCAACCAATTTCATACAGACATGCACGTTGAATTTCCCTCCATTTTATTGCAAGTTGCAAAGAAGTATGGAAAGAAATTAAGGCACTGTTGACTTGATCATGGTTAATTATAAAGGATACAACTCAGAAACAGCCAAATGGAACAGATGCCTAAGGCAAGTTATGTGGGAAGAGGCACAGAGATTCTATGCCATCTCTGGATGTGCCACCCTCCCAGAACCTCCATGTGTTCACCAACCCAGAAGCTCCTTCTCTATTTTTTAATAATCCAAACATATCTGCCATACAAATAAATGAAAACAACAATAAAACAACAATATAAACTTCCCGATAGTCACCAATGTTAGATCTGTTTAACTACTACAACAATATCACATAAAATGACAACAAGTTTGTTTTACAGAATATAAGGGGCATCTTAGTGATTTTTAAAAAATGCATATTTACCTTTGCAGAAAGCCCAGTTTTGAAAAATAAAATATTCTGTAGGAAAAATTTATTAAAATATTTGGTGGACAGATTACTTCTATAATCTCTGTTCTCATTTGTGAGAAATATTTATAAGCCTATGTTTCTAAAATCTATAAAGCAATACTTTCATATCCAATTGAAATGAGCAAAACAGATTGTTTTTAGCACACAATAGCATTTTTATGGGCTCTCATTTCTTCATAGACCACTTGGCTGTAAATAATCCATGCAAATAGTAATTAGGCCTTTCCTGGTTTATGCATATAGCATAATGGTTATTATTGTGACACAGAAATGTTTCAAACAATTTTGTATATAAAATAAGCATATTTAAAGCCATATGTTTGAAAGGTTAATTGAATGGTTTAGAAATGAACTATAAAGAGAATTCAGAATGGTGAATTTCTGTATGTATCTTTGTTATGCAGCATGAAGTCAGTGACCTCCACAAATATAGTAAACAAGTTAAAAACCTGTTGAGTTTGCTGTTGTTATGTTTGCTGTTTTTCTTAAGGTTTTGTAAGTCTATCCTGATATGCTAAAAGATTTCTTATTTATGGATAAAAGGTAGAAAAAAATAAAGATTATATTTAACTTTGATGCAATTATAAAAATTAGAAAATTAGCATTTGTATTCGTCCATTTTGTGTTGCTATAACAGAATACCTGAGACTGGGTAATTTTATAAAGAACAGAGGTTTATTTGTTTACAATTCTGGGACAGCTGCATCTGCCACAGGCCTCAGGCTGCTTCTGTTCATGGTGGAAAGCTGCAGGCAGTCAGCGGGTACAAAGTGGATCACATGACGAGAGGAAACAAGAGAGAGAGAGACAGAGGAGG
>NW_007736647.1:41151-48509 GCF_000696425.1 Galeopterus variegatus
CAAACTGCACACTACAGATTTCTTGCTGTATTCTCACATGGCAGAAAGAGGGCTGAAGAGCTCTCTGGGGGTTGTTTTATAGAAGCTCTAGTCACATTCATGAGAGCCCCACTTTCATGAACTAATTTCCTTTCAAAGGCTGCACTTCTTAAAACCACCACATTGAGGATTAGGATTTCAATATATAATTTTTTTTTGGAGGGGTGGACACATTTAGTACATTGTAGTTATCATCACCATTAGTTTAAAAATTCATTTGCACTTTATGAAATATTTGAAGGGGTAATAGGAGGAGAAGAACTAACAGATTTGTACTAATGCATTTTAGTGAAGATTACAGCTATTAATAAATAGCAGAATGGAGAAGTGAATTGTGGAATAGTAGAGAACAATGCAATGAATAAACTATCATTATATTCACAGTATGAATACATGTCACAAATGTTCATACGGAAATGTACAAAAGTCATAAGTATGCAGCTTGGTGAATTATTATAATGTAAAATGGAAAATTACAGGTTAAGAAATAATAAGTAAAAAGGATAATGCAATTATTGTAAATTAAATCTACAATGAAATAACACATTTTCCCAATGTGATTGGCAAAGATATAGAATGCCATGAAGAAAAAATTGGGGACAAAAGGCAATACATACACTTTATTTGGGGACATATTTTGTTTAAATTGATGGTACTGAGTTTACTAGTCACCAGCAAACAATTTTTTAAATGCTCATAGCTGATGACTCAGCAATCCCACTTCTGGAAATGTATCTTAAAGATATATATGCACATAAAAATTTTATAATAGCAAAATACAAAACAAACTTCATGTCCATTAATGGTATGCAAATTGAATAAATCATCATGGATACATGAAAAAAAAATAAATGGTTCTCTTAAGAAGATAAACATGTAAAATGTGGAGTGTGTTGCATTTTATAATATGAATATGGTATGTTTAGAACGAATCTTGTGCTTTAACTTTTGACTAATATTTCAAAAACTATATATTATGTTGTTTTTCTGCTCCATAACAGATGAACAGTTTAAACTTACTCTTATTTCCAGAGAAACTGATGTTACATTTATTTATTAAATGATTCAGTTTTAAGCTTACCTAATTTATTACTATATTTTTTGTAGGTTAATAGCTCTTTTATGTGAGTTAATACCTTGTTGAGTTTGCAAACCATTTTTTTTTAATTTTCAGAGTTATAAATCTGTTTTATTCATGTGCCTTTTTATATTAATTATTAATTGTTTATGTGAATTTTTTCTAAGACCAATTTAATCATATCACATACACATAAAATATTATTTTCACTAGTTATTTTCAGCATAGTTTTACATCTAATATCATACCATGCTTAATCTACAAATTGTTTAAAATAAATTTTTATATTAATTTGCATGTTATAGGATTATTTTGTTTTTTATTTTTTACTTTTCAGGTTTGAGAGGTTGTTTTCTGTTTTAATTTCTGCACAACATGTTGTATTCTGTGTGTCCTATATATACTTAAACATTTTGAAAATAGTTAGTGGATAAATAAAATGGTAGATTTTTATAGGAATTAGATTTTAATGGATATGATCTTCATACTTTACTTATTATGCAACATTGTTTATAAACACCTATACATATTTTTTTTCTATTTTTAAATCTCATGAGCAGAGGAAGGAACTTTGAAATTTCTTATTATTTTGTGCTTTCATCTATGTTGTATTGGGGGATATTTTGTTCTTTGCATAAAATGCTTTATTTGTTTTCCATTAACAAAATTTACTAATAACACGTAAACTAGATATCATTGTGTCTAGGTGTGTTATTGATGTAAGTAATAGTGACAGAGACTTACATAATTATAGATGAACACTTAATTAGAAACAATTCATATCCTTATTATATTTATCTTTGAGTGTTTACCATTATGGTCACATTTATAGTAAACCAAAAAAATAAAAATAAAATAAGTCATAAACTATAAAATTCCACAAAGATAATATACTTCTTTTACCAATTTAATAATAAGTCAAATAATTTTACTAGCATTTTTAAAATATGTTGAAACATTTCATTGAAAGATAGGTACTTGTAAATTTATCAGCTATATAAAAGATATTACTAATTATTGAAATATAACCGATTAGTCCTGGAATAAAATTATAAGCAAAAATCAATTGTTTTGAGTAAAACTTGGTTAAATGAAGCAATTGGTTGTAGTTTTAGGGAGACAAAGTTACTTATTTATTTACAATCTTTAAATATTTAATCTCATTATTTTTAGATGACATTTTAACAAGTTCTGTCTACATGTTAAGATGTGTGATTTTTAAAGGCCGGCCCCGTGGCTCACTTGGGATAGTGCGGTGCTGGTAGCATTGAGGCTGTGGGTTCGGATCCTACATAGGGGGGATGGCTGGTACACTCACTGGATGAGCGTGGTGCAGACCACACCATGCCGAGGGTTGCGATCCCCTTACCGGTCAGAAAAAAAAAAAAAAAGAAAAGATGTGTGATTTTAAATCCACATTTTTTTTTTATTGCAGACTAACTACAGAAGTAATTTTGAAAAAGTACTCTCAGATTTTCCTTTTGCAAAAATTTACATCCGTTCTATGTAATAGTCATTGCTGAACAGAAACACACAAAAATCTTTAAAAGTAGAAATAATGAACAAAAATTATTGCAAAGTAAATGGTAGTGTAAGTACATAAATTCCTAGTATGCCACACATGTGAAAAACCCTACATACATAGCTAGCTTTTTGAGAGATCATTTTTCTTTATTTTGTGTAAAAGATGAAAGCAGAAATTGTTCTTTAAAATTCAGAAAAAATGAAGAATTGCTGATCAACATGTATAAAATTTGAGTTACACAAGTTAAATAAGTCCTAGAGATCTGGTTTATAACATTGTGCCTGTAGATAACAATACTGTGTTATACACTTGAAAATATCAAAGTAAAATAAACAAATTAATTAATTAATTTAATTTAATTCAGAATATCTAAGTTAAATATTTAATGTGGGGTTACTGTTTTTGTGATCTGGATGACTTAGGTAAATGATGTGAAATTCAAAGATCAACAAACTATGGTCCACAGGCCAAATCTGACCTGTTATGGCCCAGTGCAACCGCATTGATTTGGTTGTGTGGTGTCTGTGACTGCTTTGGGCTACAACTACAGAGTTGTAGTTGCAACAGAGACATTATGGCCTTCAAAGCAGAAAGTATTTACTCACTGGTTCTATACAGAACAAATTTGCCAATCCCTGAATATGAAGAAATATTGATGGATATCTCTCACAGATTTGAAAAATATTCTTTAGCTTTTTCTTCAAAATCTATATCTTAACACATTAAAAACCATAAAATAAACATTGCAATTGTTGAATTTATATTGTATCTATACAGCAATGGATTATGAAGTAGTTTAAATTGCATGGAGAATAAAATATGAGATTGGCTATCAAGAGACCTAGTTTTGTAGTTTGGAAAAAGTTGTAATTGAGACATGTAAGCCTTTTTTGGAACTCGTTTGCTTGAATAGTTAAATTTTAAAAAATAATTTTGAGTCTGAAAGCCTTAGAGGTGCATGAAGCAGCTGTGTCTGTATAAATTGTGGATGTGAAAGAAATGCAAATTCTTGGGCCCTCACTGTAGTCCAACTGAAACAGAATAAAGGTGGTGAAGTCAAGAAATCTGTGTTTTAGCAAGCTTCTAAGTGATTCTTATGTTGCTAAAATGTGAGAGGAACTAAATAAAATAATCCCAAAATATCCTTTACAATATATATGTGTGTGTATACATATATATATATATACACACACACACAGCATAAAGATCAATAAAAGTTGCCTTTTTACTTGAATTAATTTTAATATTTTTAATATTTTTTTCCAAATTTGGATAGATATTCTATAGTTTTACTTTATTGATCATTTCAATTCTGAGTTATTTATTATATAAAAAGAAAATGTATCTAATGAGCTATACAAATTTCATTACTGAGACTAAATCATCAACAGTTTTCTAATATAAAAGCAAATAGCAGTGTATTAGCATGCTCCAGAGAAACAAAACCAAAAAATATACATAAATACAGAATGGGCTCACCTGCCCAGTCTTGCTTATGGGCCTGGCTCTCTCAGTAGAAATCTCCCCTCCTCCATGCTCAACCTTTTATCACTTTCCAGCCCAATAATGTTCCTGGTTCTCCAGGGATCACTTTCATCTTGAGAGGGCCCACTGCCCCTCTCTGATGTGGCTGAGTCTGGGCTTGAAGACATTTGATAGGTAAGGCTGAATATCAAAACCCCCAAATTTTCAAAATTTCAGTGGTTTTACAGTAATAAGGACATTTTTCACTTATGCCATCTTTTGGCAGCTAGGAACAAGCTGCAGCTTTTCTTAAGTCCTTACTGAAGGAGCAGTGATTACAAGTGCAAGAAGGTTTAAAAAAGGCAATAGAGCAGGCAAAAACCTGTCCTGGCTCTAAAACCTGTTGTGTTTATCACCCCTGCTCACATGCCTTTGGCCAAATCAAGTCAAATGGCCAAGTCCAGCATTAATTCAGAAAGGAAGCAAAGTATTCCCACTGGAAGAAGATGTGTCATGTGAGGACAGAAAGAAAGATCAATTCTTTTGGGGAAAAAAATGAGTGAAAAAATGGAAACTGTTCTACCTTTAATTTAATGCTTACTTTTTCTTATTGATGGTCCAATTGATTTTCATATGTTAAGAAGAGTTCTTTACCTTATTTCACAAAATGGTATGATTTAATATAATTATTCCCTAAATATTTGATTATGGCATTAAATAACTTTAATTTGTTAATTATCCACTATTAATTTAAAAATTTTCCTGAAATTTTTAATTGTATCAATAAAATATTCAGCAACTTATTCCATGAAAGCATATGCACATAGACTAGAAATGTCAGGATAATCTCAAATATGTATATGCTTAAAACACTAAAGTTACATATATTCTGTTCATTTCTCTAGTTCATTTACACACACATACACAAAATATATACTGATCATAAAATCATTCAGTCACATTGGTCACTATATATTATAATTGCATCTATGAGAAAAGACGGTGTTCATAAAAGCAATATATGAAAGCTATCACTTGCTAGTATGGGTTGAAAATTTATGAAGTATGGCTACTAGAAATGGAAAAACATTAACTACAGCAATATATCCATTATTTAAAAACTATAGAATTGTTATATAGAATATAGAAATTTAATATTATATTTATATTTTAGGCTATAAAACTGGAGTAATAATCATACAAATTTTATAGGGCTTATGTAAGCTAAATTAGTTAATATATGGAAAGCATTTGGACCATTGTATGAAATAATAAATACTTAGCATCAATATATGCATTTTCATTTTATTTGTGTAAAATACATTAAAAAAGGAAAATATCAACATTTTCCTTCATTGCATAGTATTTAATTAGTATTCTTAAAGATATTTTTCTTGGATATCACCTTCACCTTAAGCACACACAGCTCAACAATTTAAAAAAAAAACTTCTATAGGCTTTTGTAAGCAATTAGCAAGAGATAATGGGCATTTGAAGAAAGACAAGTTTTGTCTCAATGATAAGAAAATGAATTTGAATAACAGAAAAACTAAAATGTATAGGATTTTGTAATTGAATATGTACCATAAACAAGAAAGATCAAGGATAACTTCCAATTTTATGAGTGTATATGGAGTGAAAGATAATGACACAACAGAGCCAGCGAATAAAGTAAAAGGAATGATTTAGTGGAAAATTCAAGATTTTAATATACATGAGTTTAGCATGATGATAAAAACTTAATTTTGTAAGTTTTAAGTAAATGTACATTTACCATAGAAACTCATATTCAGTACAACCTTATTAATATACTTATTCTGCGTTTTAAGGATATATAACCTCGCATTAATACAAAATGCATTGATACCATTGATGTAAAATTAAAGCAAAAATTCTGGGATTCAACTAGTTGTTTATGCTTATTAGAATTAATAAGGACACTAAAATTTGTATGGTTATTTATTTAGTGTACTTATTAATTCAGATTTACTTTTTAATGTAGAGAAATAGAAGAAACAACAGATAATATTTCATGATGTATTTATTATATATTTAAATGTCTGGCAATATAATCTGATTATGAGTAATAAATAATATTTGTTCTTTCACTCTGAATTTTCATTTTCTACCTCTCTCTGCAATTTTTATGATCAGTTCACCACCAATCCTTCCATAGTATTAAATTAATTTCATTATAGCTTGATATATAAACTAGCTTAAGTTATGAATTTAAATATTAATTAAAATTTGCCTTAATTTTCATTACCAGGAGAGAACTATGTATATTATAAGGCTTACTCTTTCTGATGACACAAAAATATTGTATTTGGTAAAATTAGATTAGTATATTTTTACAATCATTATCTCGGCATGTTTAGAGAGTTGGAGAGTTTTAATCTTATATATTACAATGAATTTCATGGAAATAAATTTGATTGGGGAACTATCTGATAACCTAAGGATGACATTGTTGTTAAGCTCTTGACTGTTCTCTGATAAAAAAGTTAATTAAAAAACATCATTCAGTGACCATTTTGGCTCTTTTTGATGTTCCTGAGTCATATTGTTTGGATATGAACAGAATATGTGCAAAGCAAAATAGGCAAAAGTTAGGAGATTAGAGCAACAGATTAAATGAATAGAATTAAGCCTTTTTACAAGGTCATTGCCTGTGTTTAATCTAATTTCCAGTAATGTGAAATTTTCTAAGAAGTTTGAGCAGACTTCTTTCTTTAATAGGGCATATGAATGTGAAGATAAACATGACAAATGGCCTTTGCTATACATCTGACTTCAAGCAGCCAATTTGGTAATCTTAAAAAATTTGCAGGAAGAAAAAAAACCAGAAAAATGAAAAATAAACCTAGATTCATGAGAAACAGAGAGAAAAGTGAATAAATAACTCTTGTTGCCATCACTTATCAAGTTACTAGATTTATTTCAAACACTGCAATGTATGCTTATGTCTATTGCTTCAACAATTGCCTTTCAAGGAAGATTAATGCAGAAAAAAATGAAAACAAAACAAATTGAATGTACAAATTATAACATTCAACCTAGAGGAGCACATTATTGCATAACAAAATAAAGATTCTCAATATATTATTCAAGTAAAATTAATTTACTGAATTGTAAAAATTGTACATATTAGCATTTATTGAAGAAAAGCATTTATCAAGTATACCAAAATATATTTCTCTTTAAAATAAGCACAAGATATGTACATCTTTTCAAATGTATGCAGTATAAAAT
>NW_007736647.1:49611-53719 GCF_000696425.1 Galeopterus variegatus
GCCAAGAGCACAACCCAACATACTATTTGATTTCACTATATTTAAAAATGAAATAACAAACCGAATTCCTTAACAGTTTATTTATTTATTATTGCTGCTGCTGCTGTTGTTGTTGTTGTTATTATTATTATTTTTTTTTTTTTTACTGAAATGTTTGAAATAAAGGGCACTCCTAATATCTTGATTAAATCATTATGGAAATAATAAATTTTGCAGTTCATAATGAAAAAATGAAATGCTGGGTTTTGACTCAAATGTAAACAAGATTAGTTTTGATTAAACTCTTTTACACCTTTTTCTTTTAACTAATAGACAGAATGTTTTAGAGCAGTTTTCGGTTTATAGAAAAACTGAGCATAAAATAGAGAGTTTACACATACTTGCTCTCCCCCTGCCCTTAGTTTTCCCCATCACTAGTGTATTGCTTTATATGCATTTGTTATCATTAAACTAATATTGACACATTTGCAGTTTATATTTTGGTTTACCCTGTGTATTGTACCTACCTATGGGTTTTGCCGAATGTATAATGTCATATAGCCATCACTACATTATCATATAAAAATATGCATTATCATTACAGTATCACAGTTTATAATACACGATACACATAATGTCACTGCTCTGAAAATCCTCTGCTCTCCACTTATTCATCCCTTTCTTACCCTCTTAATCCCAGGTAACCACTGATATTTTTATTGTCTCTATAGCTTTGCCCTTCCCAGAATATCATATGGAATCATACCCTTAGAATCAGTATAAAAAGTTACAATATGTAACATTTCAGATTGGCTACTTTCACTTAGCAATACGCACTTAAGATTTCTCTCTGTCTTTTTGTCATTTGATAGCTCATCTCTTTTTATCACTAAATTTTGGTAGAGTTACCAACGGATGAAGCTGCTATTGTTTGAATGTTTTGTCTCCTCTAAATTCATGTTGATATTGCCAGTGTAGCATTATTAAGAAGTGGGGCCTTCAGGAGGCGATTAAGTCATGAGGGTGGAGCCCTCATGAATGGGATTAGGTGCCTTATAAAAGGGCTTGATAGAGAGAATGTGTCCCTCTGCGATTCATTCCACCTTAGGCCACGTGAGGACACAGTGTTTCTTTCTTCTGGAAAGTGGAGCATTGAGGCTCCATCTTGGGAACAGAAAGCAGCCCTCATCAAACAACCAAACCTGTCAGCCCCTTGATTTTGGACTTGACAGCCTCCAGTACTGTGAGAAAATAAATTTTTGTTCTTTATAAATTACCCAGTCTCAATTATTTTGTTATAGCAGCACAAACAGACTAAGACAGAGTCATCACCATGATCAAGAAAATTACCATATATATATCAATCCCTAAAGTTTTCTTATTCTGTTTTCAAAATTAATATACTATTTTTGAGAAGTTTGTGTGGTATATTTACTACAATTGTTGAGCCGACATTGATATATTATTATTAACTAAAGTTCATAGTTTACATTAGGGCTCCCTCCTTGTGTTGTACATTCTCTGGGTTTTGAAAAATGTGTAATGACATATCCACCATTAAAGCAGATGCAGAATAGTTTCACTGCCCTAAGCATGCTCTGTACCCCACTTCTTCTACCATTCTTTCCTCCCTCCCAGCCCCTGGCAAGCATTGATTTTTTAACTGACTCCACAGTTTTGCCTTCACCAGAATGTCATATAGTCAGAATTGTACAGTATGTAGCCATTTAAGAATGTTTTCTTTTTTCAGTTAGCAACATGCATTTGAAGTTATTCCATATCTTTTTATGGCTTGATAGCTCATTTATTTTCACTGATAATTATAATGCATTGTAGGGACAGACCACAGTTCATATTTCCACTAACCTGTTGAAAGACATCTTGATTGCTTCCCATTATTGGCAGATATAAATAAATGAAGTGGATATAAACATTGATACCCAGGTTTTTCTGTGAACATGTTTTCAATTTATTTACACAAATGCCTAAATACAAATAATTGCTGGATCATATGGTAAGACTATTTTTACCTTTGTAAGAAGCTACTAATTGTCTTCTGATGTGGCAATTTCATTTTGCTATTGCATGAGCAATGACCAAGAGTTCCTGTTACACCACACAAAAACCTACACATAGATGTTTATAGCAGCTCTATTTATAATTGTCAAAACTTAGAAGCAACCAAGATGTCTTTTGGCATGTGAATAGATAAATAAACTGTGATTCATCCAGGCAATAAAATGTTACTCCATGATAAACAGAAATGAGCTATGAAGCCATGAAAAGACACCGAGGAACCTGAAATGCATATTACTAAGTGAAATAAGCCAATCTAAAAAAGCAATATACTATATATTCGGACTATATGATATTATGGAAAATGCAAAACTATGAAGACAGTAAATAGTGTTTGCCAGGAGTTGAGAGAGGAGGGAGGGATAAATATGCTCAGTACAATACTGAAATGATAAATGCATGACAGTGTATATTTGTCTAAACCCATAGGATGTACAAAACCAAGAGTGAACACTAAGTTAAGCTATGAGCACAGGGTGATTATGATGTGTCAGTATAAGTTCAGTAATTGTAACAAATGCTATGTATCACTCTGGTGGAGGATGTTGATGATGGGGAAGGTTTTTCATGTGTTCGGGCACGGCATATATAGGACATCTCTGCACCACTTTCTCAATTTTGCTGTGACTATAAAACTTCTCTAAAAAAATAAATTCTTAAAAAATGTCAGTTGTTCATTGCTGGTAAGAGAATAATTGACTTTGTTTATTAACCTTATGTTCTACAATCGCTATAATTGTTGTTGTTGATTCTTTGGGAATTTCTACATATGAAGACAGTTTTGTTTTTCTTTTTCAATCTGTATACCTAATTTGTATTTCCTTTTCTTGTCTTATTGCTTTAGGTAGACTTCCAGTATATTGTTGAATAGGTTAATAATAAGTTATCAAATTGGGGACTTAGAGTTGTTCCTAATATTTTTATTATTATTTTAATTTCCATGGGATTTATACTGTTGCCTACCCCCCTTTCATTCTGATATTAAATAATTTGTGTCTTTACTCTTTCTTTTTTGGTTAGCTAGAAGTTTATCAATTTTATTGATCACCCAGTGTTCTTTGAGTACTATATAACTCATGGTTTTCAGTGTTGAGAAGAATAAAGTAAGAGATCTTATGAAAGCATTTTTTATTTTATATATTTATAGCTATGACTGAGAGATTGATATATACCCTATGGAGTAAAGAAAATACTGTAGATCTGCAAATCCCAGGTGGTAGGGCTCCTATGAGTAAAAACTAGTAAGAAAATTATAGGATAGCTGGAGTGTAACTGGACATATGTATGATTAGAGTAGTAGTACATATTGTTAAAACAATGGATGAAAGACAGTTTATGCAAAGATATGACTAGCTAAAAATGTAAAAAATGAAATATTGGTGAACTTAAAAGTTAATCAATTGATGCCATGTATTTACTACTTGTAAAGAACTTACAGAAGTAGGAAAGTTTTAAAATAATGATCTTAACAAGGGAAGTGCAGATTTTACATACCAGTTGGTTAACTATAAGCAAGTTGTATTTTTAATAAATTCATATTTAACTGTTTAATTATCACAGAATTAGTGATTCAACATTATAAAATAAATTTGTTTGCTATTTTAACAAATTGAAGTAGTTTTCCAGCAATATTAAGCCTGCAATTTATGTTAACAAAATCAGTTTCAAGGTTACAAGTCAACAATATTTGGAATAGAATAATTAACATTTTGTACTTACATAAAATCATTTTGCTCCTCATAGAAAACTGACTTATGCAGAAATTCAACTTTATACTGACTTTTTATGAATATATTTGTTACTCTAGTTTCACCTAAAATGTAAGAAATACAAACCTATAGATAATCTTTAGATGAAAATGTATTATTGTTATATTTTCCAAAGTGTATTTTCTAACATACAACATAATTCAATAAAGAATCTTTACTTATTTTAATGGAAGCACAATTTTGCTATTTAAATAGACACATCATGGGCTGGCCCAGTGGCGCACGCGCCGCTTGGGAAGCGCGGCAGCGCTCCCGCCCGAGGGTTCGGATCCCACATACAGACC
>NW_007736647.1:55576-57101 GCF_000696425.1 Galeopterus variegatus
GGGGGGGGGGGGGAGAGAGAGAGAGAGAAAGAGAGAGAGAGGTTTACAGGAACCTTGGTGAATTCAAAATATTCAGGGTAGGCTAGAAGGTTGGAGACCCAGAGAAAAGTTGCAATTCAAGTCCAAAGACTATCTCCCGGCAGAATCCCTATTTGCTCATGCGAGACCAGTCTTTGTTCTATTAAAATCTCCAATTCATCACACAAAGCTCACCCTCATTATGGAGGGTGACATGATTTACTCAAAGTCTACCAATTTAAATATTAATCTCATCTAAAAACATCTTCACAGAAGCATCAGAATAATGTTAGACAAATATTTGGGTGCCATGGTCTACCCAATTTGATATATAAAATTAACCATCACGGGCACAATATATACAGCACATCTTTTGCTATCACCTCATCATATGGAACCACCCAGATACCACAGGTATGAGCTGGAAGGCAGGAAATGGGGAAAGTCAGATAGATGACATGGTGAAAGGAGAAGAAGTTCTACCATTTTCAACTCTGATTATTCCCACTGACACTAGGAAGCCCAGTTCCATACCAACATCTCCTGCTATTCTTTTTGCTTGAGTCCTCTGGACATGTTCAGAACCAACTGTGACTATGCCATTTTCATCATGGAAGGATTTGTATCTGTAGCATTTTTGGCTTAGTGGATCTGAAAATAATCATGTGTCAGGCAGCTACAAGAGGAGCATAGTCGATTGATGTTCCACAGTCAGGCGTTCAGTCTCTACTAGGTACTGGTAGTGTGTTGGTAGCTACTTTTTAGGTTGTAAGGAGTTTTCTGTTGGCATCAGCACAGGATATAATTTTATGTTATGACTTCCTTATTGGGGGTTGTCAGAAACTCCACACAGCATCCTTGTGACACAGATAGCACTATATGGCCTCTATCAGGTCACATGTCCCACAAGTCAGAGATAATTAAACTTCCGGCTGAATCTAGAGCAGAACCTTCTCTTGATCTGTGTTCCACTTAAAATTGCCAGCCTTCCAAATCCAAGCAGTATTTGTAAATGTGACACTTGCTGTTTCCACATTCCAAAGAAGTCTACCAAGTACTGTGCCTCTTTGTGATTGGTAAGAAGTACAGTGTACATTAACTTATATCTCACCTTGGGAGACAGACATGCCCCAGCATATATGAAAAATATGGGGTTCTTAAAACTTTTTGATGTAGCAGACTCATGAAAATTTTTAGAAATGGCTTCTCACTTTCTTGTTTACATGCATCTTACCAGAGCATCCAAAGAATTTATCTGTTCCTACTCTCAAGTTTAATTAACAAAATGCCATCATTAGAATGGACCAGTACATTGATCAGCATTATAAGACGTTAGTCATATTTTCTTCCTTGTAAATTTTGATAAAGTACAAGAGGGTTTTCCTTGCCCTGAGGCAAGACCTTCGGTGAGTACAAACTACTTTATCTTCAGTTTTGATAAAAATTAAAAGAAACGTATTCACTAGACAAAAAGACACAGTGTCAGAGCATGAGTTCTAGTAAAGAT
>NW_007736647.1:57946-60422 GCF_000696425.1 Galeopterus variegatus
ATCATCTCTCATAATCCCCTTGCCTTTGCACAGTCAAGACCAGTAAAGTAAATAAGAATCTTTTGATGTTTTAAGTCTTTAACAGTGATTAATCTCTGCAGTTCTACTTGGAATATGACACTGTCTCTGATTTACTATGTTGTCTTTAAAAAAAGTTTCAAAGGCTTCCACTTGACCTCTGCTGGTATAATTTTATTAATCCACATGAATGTAAACCATTGTGATAATGTACCATCTGTTCAGTAAGTCCATGGCAATTGTTTACATAGGGTATGAAAAATCCATGGAATGGGATATAGAATCTTTGGACCTATTGTGAGGTAGGTCTGGGCCAAAGGGTGCATTTACCATCTGGTGTTCATATATTCGCATTCTAGCAGAGGAAATTATTTCATGTTAGTTCACTTGGTATCAGTATCAACTTAGATACTCACAGAATTTTCTATTGAATCCAGTGTCTCCAATACACATTACTCTGTTCTCTTTTGAGCAATTGGTACCAGATATACTCTGCAGCATTGCATGATCCTTGTTTCAAAAAATATGTCTTTTCTTCAATCAAATGGCTCTTGATGTAGAATTGGTTCAGGTCTGGTGATTGAGTTAGATATTATGATTTTTCATTGTAGCAATAAACATTAGACATTGTTCGCCCACTCTTAACAGTTTGTGCCTACATATGTGAAAAAAATGCACACAGTTGTTTGCACATTTTTCTCATCCCCAGGAATACCATGATCTATTAGCCATCACTACAGATCTCTGCAAGCCGAGGATCTCTATTTGCTATTTAGTTTGCTGATCTTCCCAGTAATTCTGCCTGCCTTGCTCCTGATGTACAGATGTTGCTACCAGTTCTCTATTTATCTCTTTTATTATGGGCCATCATGGTTTCCACGTTTCAAGCAGTCATTCTAATAACATGTGAAAAACTGTATAAAGGCATATTCCCTAAGTTAGTAATGTCCTGGTATCAATAAAATTGCACTTACCCAGCCTTATAGTCAACATTCTATGATGTAGCACCTTCAAAATCAGTTCTCAAGCATTTCCTCAGGGTTCTTGCTGGAAGATCTTAGCCAGATCTTATAGCTTTTTTGATGAATAATTGTGTTTCTACTTCTTATGGGGTTATGGCCACTTAGGTCATTCTGAAACTTGACCTAGTTATTATGCTCCATGCAATATGTGGATAAATGGGGGAACCAGCAGACAGATGTCATCTTGCAAGGTAACTTTCTCAAGTGAACCACTGAATGTTCTCCAATATCGGGAGAACTCAGAGATTCAAGGGCATCTGGGGGATAAAAATTCTCAAACACATACATAGAAATGTTTCTATTCATTGTTTCAGGATCTACTGCTTTCCAGTTAGGGCCCTGACTTCAGTGTAAGAGACATATGGGGACTGTGAACTTGGCTTTCATTATAATTCCATCAAATTTACAATCATTTCTTGTGTCTAATTTACAACAGAGTCAGTTCTCACCGCAGAAGACAAGAATCATTTTAAATATAGCTTAGAAATCCTTCTAGCAGTCACTTTGTGTCTTAAATTAGTTAGATGGCTGAATTGAGTCTGATATGTTCATAGTTTGGAGCTTCTCTGGCAATTAGCAACAGCCAACAAATTCCACAATCATGAAAATGACCATTGTCTCCATATCTTTCAAGCATCTGAGCTACTACTTAGGCGAGTATAACCCTTTCTACTTCTTGTCAGTGCCAACACATTGCTTACATTAAGATGAAATTCAATAATTTTGTTGATAGAACATGCCAGGCAGTAAGACATCCACTTAGCCTCAACAAAATTATTGACATCTGGCTTGCAAGTGATCTACTGCCTTGATCCCATCTGGAGGGTCTCTTTTATGGAGCATTTCAAATACAAAGTGCTTGGTCTGGGTTTCCCCAAACACAGACTCCTAAGCCAAAGGACTTAAGTGCTAGTTTATTTGAGAGTTAGCTATAGGAATCACCAGTTGAGGGGTAGAGAAACTTCTGAAAAAGGGAAATGAAGACAATCAATTCAAAATGTGTTAATGAGCATGTTAACACTATGAGGAACTGAGTTTCTATTTTGTTAGGGATTTACGGAAGACAGTATAAAATAACATTTATGTGTGAGAATAGTAATGGCTAAGAGTGAATGAGCAAGCCATCACCAACTTTTGCTTTACTTATAATACTACACAAATATGTAGTGTATGATACAGTGTTATAGTATCTAGAGGCATTGGTAATAAATTTATCCTAATACAATGTTTATTTTGCATGCAATATGAAATATATGTGGTATAAGCTAATTGCACATTAACTGGAATAAAAATCATTTAAAATTAGCTGAATTTTAGAAAATATAAAGGTTAACTGTCATTCAAAATTTTAGTTTTGAAAACATTTTTAGAAATTAATTTTTAGTGCTTTAAAATTATATTTTCTTATATCAAACTTAATACATTTCAGTGTAATT
>NW_007736647.1:60449-61981 GCF_000696425.1 Galeopterus variegatus
ATTTAAAATTAGCTGAATTTTAGAAAATATAAAGGTTAACTGTCATTCAAAATTTTAGTTTTTAAAACATTTTTAGAAATTAATTTTTAGTGCTTTAAAATTATATTTTCTTATATCAAACTTAATACATTTCAGTGTAATTTTTGAGAAAATAAAGCATAACACATTGATTTATCCAATTCTTCATTAAATAAATAATTATTAAGTTCATGTGTCTTAAATGGCAAAAAAAAATTCATAGTTCTTTATGGAAAGAAGGCAAATAAAGGATACATACCTTGTTTCTCAGTTTTAACCAATCCTAGTTAGGGATATTAAGGAAAGAGAAATACAGAGACAGAAATCATTTTTTTAGGAAAGGGATTATACAGAGAGTATAATATCAAATTTCTATAATTAGCTTTTTAAAGATTTTTTGTGAAGAAGAATAAATAAGTGAGTATTAGATGGACAGTAATGTGGAATCTAGAGTAGGTTTATAAGTTTTAGGATATTGTTACATAGAGAAGTGAAATAGCTGATGTAAAAGAAAGTGTATTTAAAGGAGTCAGTGTGTTAAGAAGGCAAGAGATCTTGCAAGTTGAATAATATCCTTGTTCTACTCTTACACTTAATTAATTGATAGGTTGGTTGGTTAGAGAATTCTTACTTCTGATGCATCCTCCCTTATGAAGTTTTTGGAGGCAATGAGCGTTTCAAACAACAAAGGAACAGAAATGGATTCAGAGAAACAGGAAGTTCCACATCAGGGAGAGATAAAGAGAATACTAATTATGATGGAAAAAAAGGGATCCTGGGATGACAACTCACAGCAAGCATAGATTTCAGAACTGATCACTCTTAGCTAAACTTAAAGCAGATAAAACAAAATATCCAATGTGTTTTAATGTGTTGAGAGGATATTTACTAAATTTAGGGTGAGTAGTTGAGAGATATTTATAAATACCTACAAAATTAAATAAAAATCATGACCTTTATGAACTACACAGAAAACAATTGGTTGAGCAGGAAAACAAAAGTTTATAGATTGCTCAATTTTTAATAGACTTGAGATAGTCATAAAAATGTAAACTCTGAGTATTTATCTAACTGAAATTAATGTACTTGGGGAATAGAGAGTGTGTATAAGTAAGATGGGGCCAGAAGGGGTTCAAAAAATGGAAGAAAGCTAAATTCTCTTCTTCTATGGTGGGAAGTTGATAGGTGAACACCTAAACATAGAAAAATCAAAGAGTAGCAACATAGGTATGTGATTTAGAGAAGTAAATATCTAACAATCAACCGAAACTAGTAAAAGTCATTTTCTCTCTAAAGTGGGAAAATGGGGTTAAGGTGCAAATGTGCAGAGTACTCTTTTTAAATAAAAGAATTATACAATATTTTGACTCTTTAAGTCATGTGCACATATAACTTGATTAAAAAAAAGCTATTTGAAGATATTGTTATAAAAAGGAAGAAAATTATCTTGGGGCATGTCCCGACCCACGGGATATTCAACGCAGACCCTGGAGGGGGGAGTGGGAATTGGATGG
>NW_007736648.1:0-61981 GCF_000696425.1 Galeopterus variegatus
ACAACTATACTTTTTTTGAAGTTGTTACAACAAGCAAACGGAAAGGACATTCTTGGGGGGACTGGAGAGAGGGAGGAGGGCGGGAGTTGTCGGTGATGGGCCATAATAATCATATACAGTGTATATTGACAAAATAAAAATTAAAAAAAAAAAAACCCAAAACAATTCTACTGCTAGGTATATACTCAAGAGGAATTAAAAACATATGTCCACATAAAGACTTGTATCTATTATTCGTAGAAGCTTTATTCTAATTAGACATAAACTGGAAACTAAATAAACATCAATGGTGAATGGCTGAACAAATTGTGATATAGCCATACAATGACATACTACTTAGCAATAAAAAGGAATCAGTTACTGAGAGATGAAGCAACATAGATGATCCTCAATAACATTATGCTAAATGAAAAAATCCAGAATTAAACAATGCATATTTGTATGATTAAATTTATATGAAATCTCCAGAAAAGGCAAAGTTATAGATGCAGAATGCAGATTAGTTGTTTTGGGTATGAAGTAAAAGGGAGGATTGACTATAATTGGTCATGTGGGGGAAGATTTTGGTCAATGAAAGTGTTCTAAAACTAGCTTGTGGTTATAGTTGTATATCTATATAAAATAACTAACATTTATGGAACTGTACACTTAAGATGAATTTTATGGTACATTAATTATACTTCAAGAAAACTTTTTTAAAAAGAAAGAATGAAAAGCCTCTTGGTGAGGGATAAACTAATTCTACCTGACCTCATTTTCCTTACTCCTCTCTGACTTGGATGAGGTATTCTTTAGATGCATTTCTGTGCTGAAGAGGAATGTCAACTATCTCTCTCCCTCTACATCTCTCCCTTTTTTAATCAAAAGGTCAGATAACAATAAAGTAAGCTGAAAATAAGGACTGATCCAAGTGTTAAACTGAGAAGAAGCAGTCTGTGATCAGTATATATTCAGCTACTTTTCTATAGCCTTTGTATCTCTTAGTACTGTACAAATAATGATGACCTTGAGAAGGTGAACTATTGTTAACCATCAAAGGAAAGTCATATGACATTAAATAGCTGCTTATATAGGGGGATAACAGAAGCATAGGTTGTAAAAGTTTTGGAGCAGGTAATAGAAGTCTTTGAATTCTAGGGTTTTAGTTAAGAACTACAGCCTATTTTTAATAGAGGTGTTGCAAAATGAAAGCAATATTTTCTAATAAATAGTGTTTTATGTAAGAGAACTGAAATGCATGGGAAATGGAAGAATGAAGCCTTAGGATTTTATTTTTATTATAGTAACAGGCATGGGGTAGTAACTAAAAAAGTGGCATTGGTGATAAAAGAGCATTTATTGTGGTTATCAGTTTTTGAGAATTTCATTTGTACCAAGCACTGTGCTGAAGTTTTGCATTAATTATTTTATTTGATCTTCTCAGAAGTCCCATTAGGAAAATAATAAGCCCAGGACACTCAGTGTGTCAATCTGGAATCTGTAGTTTAGTCAAGTAAAGAATTTTCTCAATGTGCTTTGGTTGGGAAACAGTAGAAAAATGTACAAATTCAATTCCCTCTTTCTAACTATATTATAAAAACAAGAATTATTTAATAAAGTATAATACAACTGAGGACACTTACTTTAGAAATTCAGTTAGGATTACTTATTGGATCTAGAATTTGGATTTCTGATTAGAGATACCAGAGAAATCACATTGACAACAGTGGCCCCAAGTAGCAGGATAAGAATTCTGAGATGCTGTTTGACTGTATCAAAGTGCTGACACCAGTGGTGTTTGGCAGGGGTACAGAGTGTGTTCAATGTAACTGTGAAGTCTATTCCATATTAACTATGTATTTCCATTTATTTTTGCCTATAACATACAAAATTATACAAAGATGAATAAAATGCCTAGAAATTATTTTGTAACATGGAGAAGTATATCAGGTTTTAGTTTCCATCACATAAAAAATAAAGGCTCTAATTACTGAGAATATTATGTTGAAATGAACCTTGCAAACAGAGCTGAGATCTCAAAGCATTGAACCATTCAGTCTGCTTGAATTCTAACCAAGTTAGAATCTTCTTTAAAACAAATCAGAATCTTAAGTTGGCATTAGATAAATTTTAAACTTTGATAATATTTAAAATTTTGTCAACCTCTGATATAGCACTAGTGAAAGAAAGCAAAGCAATGATGGTTCATCAAGAATTATCTCAAATATCAAATAACAAAATATTCTTTTATAATCAAACTAATGGGCAAGTCTGTGTCATAAAATAATACTTTAAAACATAAATTATAATCATACCCATATATTTTACTTCTTAAAAGTGATTATTCTATCAATAATGAGTCTGTGGTCTTTAAAGCACTGCTGATTAATTCTCCTTTTAGTGGATTTAGAGGCAGGCAGAAAATGTACATCCCAAGAACTCATCAATCAGCCCAATCACATGATCAGGAGACTCTCATTTAATTAATAATCCCACTTCATATTCACATGGCATTGTATAAATCTGATATCTTTAAATTTGGCAGACATGCTTTATCTGCAACAAAGAAAACAATCAGCATCTGGAATAAGATTTTAGTGTGTAATGATTTAATATATGAGATCAAAGACACCCATCCGTTTTTTCAGAAAAAGGGAATTGTGATTACCAAGCTTAAGTGTGCTGTATATTAAATGAAAATTCTGATCATAAAGAAAGGTAATATCTACTCAAAAGTATAATTTCTGTACTTTGAAAATCATCTCAGCAAGAATTATCTCCCCCTATCAAAGTGTAGCACTTGTCAAAATCAGCTGTAAAGCAGCTCAAGTGCTCTTCTGAATCAACAAAACAGATGTATAGCAATGTGAGGTTGCAAGATGGAAATAACAGTGAACCAGAGCTCCATCAGTCCCTGTAATCTCTTGAACCCACACTTAACACAGTAGACACTGCAGGTCTTTGGGACACTACTCATAAGAGGGAGATACAAGGCTGATTCTTAATAGTATGTAAAAATATGTAAAAATTATTTTCTTTTTGCTTTGCTGCTAGACTTTTATCCTTTCTTTATGTTCCTGGATAGAACAAAGACATGTAGCGTGAAAATTCTTTTGGAGGTCTACTAGTAATTATGAGTCCTTTTCTTAGGATGCAATTTAAAATTTAGATGGCTATAGAAGACAAAAAAAAGGAGTAATTATGTTATCAGAGGGAAAAGTTGGCTATAATCAAATTCTTTCTCTACCTTAATGATCAGCAGCCCTTTCTTTTTGCTTGACAGTATGTTTTAGCATTTAGGACAGAAGCTCTGGAGTCAGACTACTGGGCTTAAATCCTAGCTCTGCATTCTATCATGTGAGTTTGGGGAAATTAATCTCTCTATGCCTTATATGTAAAATGGAGATAATGTAAGCATTTACCTCATGGGATTGTTTTGAGGATTCCATAAGATGATTCTGGTAAGGCACTGAAAATACTGCCTGGTACTTAGTACTCAAATATGAATGTAGATTTTTGTTTTATCAGTAATATTCAGATGCTATAATTTCTTTTTTTAATTGAGAGTGACCAAATAATGCTTAATAACGTTCCCTAGCATACTGTAAGAAGGTTCTATAAACTTAAGTCTTCAAGATTATGTTTATAATTTGTATGCATATTTTAATATTAAGCTAGCTAAATCTGGATATTCACATTAAAAAAAGTCATCTTAGTGGAGGGCAAACTTTGTTGGTTGATCAAGACTTAAGTCCTATGGCTGGTGTTAAGATTTTTTGGTCCCATCATATGCACACTTCACTTCTATGTTGACTGAAGAACCTAACCACTGTGTAGAATGCATGATCATGAGACCAATATCCAATGACATGAGAGTGAAAGGTTTTTCTTGGGGGCACTACAGATAACAGCAACTTTGAAAGACAAGAACAGAAGCCAGATTCCCCCTGCCTTCCATTCCCTTTCTGTCAAAATTTTAATGATGGGGAGGAAAGGACAGAGTGACACATACATCCAAAGCTCCAGCCTATGAAGGCACCACTCAGAAAGTAATCTTTGAAAAATCTACCACCAGAAGTAAGGAAGCAAACACAAGACACTGCCTGAGCAACCATTTCCCATCACTATTACATGACTGTTTCTTCTCTCTATATTACACAATCCTACACAACATCTAAGACCTAAAGAAATATTTGCTTTTCTGTGTTATCTTTCCCAACTCCCATAGACAGATTTGTTTCCTCCTTTGTGTTTTCAGAGTGTTTTGTGATGGTTCTATTATGTCATATGAATTGCATTGCAGCATATCATGTCTCTCTCTCCATTGCTCCTCCAGGAAAACAGCTACTTCTTCTATTTAGCATAGTGTCTGGTACAAATTAGGCACTCAATAAATGCATACTGACCAAGTAAGTGAGTATGCTTCCTGTTTTTCTTACCATCCACAAGATGGAATAACTCTAAAAAACTATATTATGGACTAAATGTGTGTGTCCTGCCTCCTCGCACCCCCATTCATATGTTGAAGCCCCACCCTCCGGTGAGGCTGTATTTGGAGTAAAGAAGTAAATGAGGTCATGTGAGTGGAACCCTGATCTGATAGGATTATCGCCTTTATAAGAAGAGACTTTAGAGCTAGTGTTCTGTCTCTCTCTCTTTCTGTGTGTGTGTGTGTGTGTGTGTGTGTGTGTGTGTGTGTGCGCGCGCGCATCTTTCTCTGTGCATGCACAAACCTAGAATTCAATATTACCTATCTCAGTTTCGCACCTCTCCCTGGAATCAGTCATTTTAGAATCTTTCCAAACATGTGTCCTCTGTCCTCTCATAATCAGCCCAGCTCTTCAAACCCAGGAGAAAAAAATCTATATCTGTATTTATACTAATATCTCTACATCTATCTATCTATCTATCTATCTATCTATCTATCTATCTATCTATCTATCTATCATCCTATCTATCTATCATCTATCTATCTATCTACCTCCCTTGTGGTTTCATGATAACCCCATTGGAAAATAAGACACTTATTCAGTCAAGACAGGTGAAAGGTCAGTGAACGGAAACTGGTTAACAAGATGACTCCAGCATTTTAATATGAGTGTGGCTTGGAAGTCGCTTCCTTCTTGTTATGTTTGGTAACAAGCGCAGGTTTCACTTAGACTGCATATTTATTCACTTAGGTTATGTATTTATTTAGGAAAGCTTGCTGTGGGGCTTGGGACCATGGAAAATATAGTACTCCCTCTCTCAACCAGCTCAATCCATTCCTTGGCTTCTCCGCTGCTGGTGCAGTTATCACATAATTTAAAAATCTGGGGAGATAAGATATCCTGAGGCATAGTGCTGACAGAGTGGGTCTTAAAGAGCTTGGCAACTGTACAGAGAGAGGAAACAAAAAAATTCATCTCCTTGTCCCTATACTTTGGCAATATGTCAATAAACATATATTTGTGGAGCCTTTTTTTTTTATGTAAGAAGTACTCTAAATTGAAATACAATAAATGAGATCCTAGTTCTCTTGAAATTCACCTTCCAGTAGAGTTAGAAATTTAGTAACATACTAAACAATGAAATGATCAAGGTATTTTATATAGTGGTAACAAATGTAATAACAAATAAATTAGGAAAAATGCGATAGTAACCTAGAGCTTACTTTAAACTGGGTGTAAAAGGATGACCTTCTTAAGGAGATCAATATCTAAGCTAAACTTTGTAGCCAAAGTTACCCAGCCAGGTAGAGGTCTGGTGGCAAAACTTTTCAGGGAGATGGAACTCAGATGCAATATTCCTGATGCAGAATAAAATTTGACATGTTCAAGATATATACCTATAACAGGCAAACAAAATATGCATATACATGTTTATTTATATGCTTGCTTTTTAAAATTTTCCATCCAATGTATAAAACTTTCAAGTTAATATGTTTACATCCAGTTATCCTTAGACAAAGTGATTTACAAATACAATAATTCAGTTCTACCTACCCAGAAGATCAAGTATAAAGTCAATAATTCTCTTGGACTGGTAGTTTGTAAGTCTACCTGCCTTTGTTTTATATTTAATGAATATAAACACCTGTGCTGTATAAACTGAAGTAGAATCAGTGAAATATGAAATACAGACTTTATCACTGATAGATCAAGAGAGAGTTAAAAAAGCTAGAAATAGAAGGAGATACTTCTGAAATGTCTAGTTTTTAACGGTAGGTATTAATTGCTTTCATTGTGATTATATTAAAGTCATATATTGATAAATTCCTTTGTGAATAACTCCCTAAAACATATGAGCATGTATACATAAAACATAGCTCTCTAAAGCTCTTATTTTCTATATATCTAAGTATATTTGTTGAAGTAAAATTTGGGAAAAAAAAGTAAATGGTCAGTATGTCGTCCTAAGTGTCAGTGTGCCGGCTTGGGAATAAGAGAAATTAAAGATGTTTCCTGATCTGTAATAGTTAATTAGTAACAGAGGCTGAAAATCATAAAACTTGAGCCACATCTAGAAGAAGGAGGTAACTATTGTTGTTGTAGTATGAAAGGATATTGATATGATACTTTCACCTATACTATAATCCTATAGCATTATCTCTGAGGAGTGCTTTGTAGTGAGGCTTATGAGAGTCTGTGCTTATTTTATTTTATTATTATTTTTTTGATGATTAAAAAATAGCACAGGTCAAACACAGGTATTATTGAATAACAGAATGGGCCAAACTCAGTGGCAATGAAAACAAGAAATGGATTTCACGGTCTCCAATAAGTGCCTTGAGCAAGCTATTAAACTTCCTGTCTGAAGAAAAGAATCACACCTTGAGCTGACACTATGGCTTTCTGGTGTCTGTAAGAAAAGTCTTCCTTGGCAAGTAAGCTTCAATGTGACATCTAAGTAGGTTCAGCCCAATCAAATGTAAACGATTTAATATTGCACACAGCTCAAGTCTCCCGTTCTCAAGATCCACATCTGACTCATTGGCTGGGCCATTAAGAAGGGAGGAATGATCTGTCATCTCTCACTTGTTCTCTGTCTCCACTTAGTCTTCCCCAATACATTATTTTCTGAGTCTTCCAAAGTCAAGGCAGGAAGAGGCATCCTGTGTAGAATGATGTAAAAAGAAAAAAGTTACTTGATTGGCGCCGATTTTGCTCTCTGTTAGGCCTCAGCGCCCTCTGCGTGGGTCACATGCTCAAATGCTGGGTTTTCCCTGGAATACAGATGGGCTCTTTGGTGTCCTTATTAAACTGCTGTATTGCATAGCTCCCTAGTTGACATCTCAGCTCCTGCCCACGTTGGTTCATCTTACCACTTCTTTCTGTTAGTGTGTCCCTTCTGTGGTAGGGAGCTGTCTTAGTCAGGAACACAAAAGTGCTTGAACTGGTCATTGTTTGTAGAAACCACTTGCCACATAGGAAACCAGTGTATCTTTTCTGCCCCACACTTAGGGAAGGTGGACTGACTTTTGCAGCTCTCTGTGGTCAAACTCCTGCCTTGAGAAGACTCCAGGACAGAAGCTCCCAAATTCCAAAGGAAACAAGTAGAAGCTCCTAAGAGCTTTCCACCATGCTCCACTCAGGTGGAAGAACAGGTGAACCTGTGACCAAATGCTTCTCTGCAAGGATTCAGCCAGGGCTAGCAACTCCAGCTTTCTCTTCTTGCTGCCATCTTTAATTTCTAAGAGTGTTTCTTTTTGGAGCATAACAATCACTTAAAGGAATGGCATTCCTTGCCTTTCCCCAGATATGGGATGGGGTGGAAAATATCCTAGAATGCCCCACTTTCTGCCAACTTTCCTTTTCAACAAAATGATTACTTTTGCTTTGTAGGCTGGATGGAATCATAGGGATGACAGCAGAAAGACCAATTTAACTATCTCTGAGCAAACTCAAGAGAGGGGTGTTTGACAGCTTTTTGGCTATTTTGGTTAGAATATGGAAATACTTACTACTTGTTGTCTATAATATGGGGCTTTAGCCAAAATTCCAACACACAGGGAAGGTTGTATTCAACATATTATGACACATGGTCTTTGACAGTTTCAGAGAAGCACAAAGAAGAAAATTAAGATCACCTGTAATATCTCCACTGCTAGTTTCTGTGTAAATGTCTATCATTCTTTCTAGCTACACATAAAATAAATGTATGCAAATATATATGTTCAGAATAATATCTTATAGATCTTTTTAATCCTTGCTTTTCTACTTAAAATACTCAAGTATGATTCATTATTCTCATTAAGCATAATTTTCAGTGGTGCATAGTTTTGCATTATTCGATAAAATTTGCAACCACAAGGACACATTGCTTTTGGTGTTTCCTTCTGAATAAGATGCTTTGAGGAATATCTTTGCTCATTAATTTATTCATCAAATATATTTTGAGTGCCACTATATGCCAGGCATACATGTCTGCCTGGAACAAGACAAACGAAGCATGACTTTGTGAGAACAAAGGGGCAAGAGGAAACTTATGGATATGTTTGCTATCTTCATTGATGTGATGGTTTTTGTGGGTGTATACAAACGTCAAAACATAAAGAATTTTACATGTTTAATATGTACAGTTTATTGAATTTTATTTATAATTCTATAAAGATGTTAAATAAAAAAGCAAAAATATCTAGTAGGAGGAAACAATTTTAGATAAGTATATTTAAACATAATGAGCATTTTGAAGTCAAAGAGCAGAGTATTATGGGAACATATAACAGGAGAACATATAACCAGTTTTGAAGAGGGTATCAGAAAATGCTTCCCTGACAGTTTAGAGGAGAATGAAGCATAAATGGCTAAGATGAGCAAAACAAGAGGATGGTGGGAGAAGAATTCCAGACAAAAGAGAGAAAATTCCACAATCTTCATTTGTGAAAGAAGACAGTGGAAAGTCCAGACATCTAAAAGAAGGGGACCATGAAGTGATTTGTGAGAAAGGGATAGAATAGTGAGACATGAAAGTAGAGAATCAGGCAGAGACCAAAACGTAAGGGAAAGATTTCCTGAATCACATTATATCCTAAGGGCTAAGGATGTTAAGCAGTCAGTGACAATATATAATTCCTGTGTGTGTGTTTAAATATCATTGTTGTTGTTATGTGGAGAATGGCTTGTGTATATGGGGGTTGAACATAAATGAATTAATGCTGCTCCATTGTGCACTATGTAAGGAGCCTATATCATAAGACTACTGCATCATTTTAGTCATGTCCATGATCAAGACTTAAACTAGATTAGCTTCATTGATAGTGACCACAATCAGCATTTAGGTTGCAGGACTTAGTCAATCTTGTAACTGACTGTATATCGTAGGGGAGGAATGGAGACATATATTATAACTCCCAAGGTTTAGGTCAAAAAACCTGGGTAAATGGCCGTAACTTTTCTTGAGATTGTTGACACTGAAAATAAAGCAAGCTTGAAGGAAAAAAAAATTAGTTCCACTGTAGACACATTGAATGTGAGATGCCTGTACGATAATGCAGTAGAGTGCTCAAGGAAGGAGATGTGTATGCTTGTAAATAAGCAGATGAGCTAGAGATTTTGCTTTCAAGAGATATTGGAGTAGATATAATTGCTTAGGGAGTGAGAAATGGTGAGGTTTTAGACTGAGTCTTGAGAAACTCTGACATCTACTATTTTGGTAGAAAGGGAGGAGTAAGCAAAGGGATCTGAAAAGAATCAGCTAAAGATCTAGTAAGAAAACCAGTGGTATCTAAAGAGCTGGGTTTTCTCCCTCTCTCCCCCACTGACTGTTTTGTGTATTTATTTATTTATTTATTTATTTTTAGCTCCCACAAATAAGTGAGAACATGTGATATTTCTCTTTCTGTGCCAGACTTGTTTCACTTAATATAATTCTCTCTAGGTCCATCCATGTCATTGCAAATGGCAGTATTTCATTCTTTTTTATAGCAGAGTAGTATTCCATTGTATAGATATACCAAGAACAGGTATACCTTCGACTTGATGATTTCCATCCTCTGGGTGTATTCCCAGCAGTGGGATAGCTGGATCATATGGTAGATCTATCTGCAATTGTTTGAGGAAACTCCATACCATTTTCCATAGAGGCTGCACCATTTTGCAGTCCCACCAACAATGTATGAGAGTTCCTTTTTCTCTGCAACCTCACCAGCATTTATCATTCACAGTCTTTTGGATATTAGCCATTCTAACGGGGGTGAGACATAACATAAAAGACATAACAATTACAATTTTTTGAAGTTGATATGACAAGCAAACAGAAAGGACATTGTTGGGAGGGAGGGGGTGAGGGAGGAAGGAGGGAGGTTTCAGCAATGGGCCACAATAATCAACCACATTTTATATTGACAAAATAAAATAAAATTTGGGAATCTTGCAATAAGACAAGCAGACAGGAAGGACATTTTTGGGGGGGAGGGAGGTGAGGGAGGAGGGAGGGTGGTTTTGGTAAGGGGCAACATTAATCAACCACAATGTATATCAACAAAATATAATTACAAAAAATAAAATAAAATAAAATAAAATAAAGAAATTGAGAAACAAAGGAAAAAAAATTGGGGAGAAAAAAAAGAAGTAAAAAAATAAATAAATAAAGAGCTAGGAAGTTGCACTGACAAGCGCAATAAGAGAAAGACTAGACATTTTCCACTGTTTGACTTAGTGTATAGGGCTGTATTATTTTCCTATTACTTCTGTAACAAATTAGCACAAATTTGGTGGCTTAAAGAAACATAAATTTATTTTCTTACAGTTCTGGAGACCAGAAGTCCAAAATCAACTTCAATGGATTCAAGTGAAGGTGTCAGCAGAGCTGATTCCTTCTGAAGGCTCTAGAGAAGAAACCATGTCTTTGCCTTTTCTAGCTTTTAGAGATGGATGCATTTAGTGGCTCATGGCTCTTCCTCAAGTCACTCCATCCTCTTGCTTACATCATATCTCCTGCTACTCTCCTGTAGTAGTTTGCTCCGTCTCTCTCTTCTAAACACACTTGTGATGATATTATTTGGCCGACCTGGATAATCCAGGGTACCCTCCCCATCTTAAAATCATTAATTTAATCATATTTGCAAAGTCTCTTTTGCTATCTAAGGTGACATATTCACAGTGTCTCAAACTTAGGACACAGGCATCTTGGGGAGGGGGCATTATTCAGCCTACCATAGAGGTCATTGTTGAAATACTAAATAATTAATGCATTTCAAGTTAAAGAGAGTTGAGGAGAGAGTGAGAGGTGCGATCCATGGAGGAAGCATGTGTAAATAATTTTGTAAAAATTTTTCCCTAAGTGAAGAGGAGTGAGAGAAATTGGAAGATAGAAGATAAATGTGTCAGGGAAGGTTTTTGATTATAGTGGGAAATGTTGAACATATTTAAATGCTGATGGGAAAAGTTTAAAGAGTAGCAGAGTGTGAGACAGAGGAAAGAAGAGATAACAGGCATTCAAGTTTTCTGATAAAAGCTGAGGGGCTGCAGTGAGGATCCAGGAAGGACTGAGCATCTCCATTTCCTCTGGAGCATTTTTGGAACAAATCGAGGATGGAATACTATAACTGTGAGTGACGGTTGTTTTCTTTCTTTCTTTCCAATTTAGTCTTAATTAATTTTTAAAGGCCAGAACATAGCTGTTTCTTTAGTTTGTATTCAATTATTATACTGTTTTCTTTTTATATTCCTCTCCCAAAGAAAATATTCTTTAAAAACACAAACTGTGTTTCCTAGAAGTTTAAAATGAACAGCAGAATTACTGCTGAAGAAAGCTGTAGTTTTGTAGATCTGCATGATTGCTTTCCTTCATATTTTGAATTTCAATTCTTTTCAAACTTTGCAATGATTTGGATTCTCTGTCAGACTTTACTAAACTGTACTATCAAGTGAACGACACAGAATGTGCTATTGTTCCCAAAGGTTTGCCCTTAATATTCACATCACCATTTTTACTCTCTCTCTTCCCATTGTCATTTCTGTACATCCTGAATACAACAGATCATGGCTTCCACTGAGAGCCCCAGATAGAGCATTTCCAAGGTTTCCTATAATTGGTGCCTGCCATGCCTGCTCACTGAACATTATGTAAATTATGGCAGAGACCAAGAACCCAGAGGGGGGTGTGTGTGTGTGTGTGTGTGTGTGTGTGGTGTGTGCTGGTGTATGTTCACATGGAGGGTATACCTGCAAGATTTTAGTAAAAAATTTCAAATCAGGATCTTCCTTACCAGGTTTAGTGTAGGTGATGCATTTCTCAGAGTTTATACTTCAATGTCACACATATATTGAGCATTTACTATTTGAAAGACAAGGTACCAGTCATTGTTAACAAAAACAGTTTTGTTCTCATGAAGTAAAAAATCAGTTGGGAAAGTGGTGGGAAAAAGAAGGAAGAAAAGCTGAGTAACTGAAAATATAGAAAAGTGTCATAGAAACCTGGGACCTACTTTAGATTGGGTGGGCAGCCAGAGGCTCTCCGAGGAAGTTGTTTTTAAAACTAAGCCCTGAATATCAGAGTTATTCGACGAGGATGCTGAACTGAATGTTATATTTCATTAAGGATGTTAAAAATATATTATGGGGTTTCAGAGAAGCTAACAATCTTATTTGGTTGTGGGGTTTAGAAAGTTTTCCGATAAGATATGAAGCTGTGGAATATGCTAAATAATAACATCGATGTGGAAGGACAAAGGGGCGAGACCAGGAAACAGACAGTAACTCATCTTGGTTGAAACTGAGGTGAGAATTTTGTGGAATAAAATGGAAAAGTTATTTGATATATTTTGGAGGATCATAAATGGTCATTTGGCGAATCTATATTTAAAAGTGTGCAATATAGCAACATTAAAAGGATAGAAGAATGACAATTGGAATTATAATAATGACAGCTGCCATTTGTTGAACAGGTACTATGTGCCATGTACTTTATACATATTATCCCTTTTTTATATACTCCTCAGAAAACTGTAGAAGCATATTATTATAGATGAGGTAAACTGATGCTTGGCTAGGGTAAGTAATTTGCTTGAAAGTCATAAAGCTAGAAATAATTTTAACTAAGGTCAGAGAAACATATGGAGTCAGAAAGGTCAGTTAAGAATATGGTATAGTGGTTGTGATGTGAGAAGTAAGAGGATATGAATTACAGTAGCAGCCAAGGGCCTGGAAAAGAAAAAATAGGGTCATTTTGAATGCAAAGTCTACAAGGTTCAGGATCACATTTGACGTGGGAAAAGAGAAAGGAATAAACATTTTAAATTATTTCTTCTAAGTATAAAATTTGCCATGGTTATTATTTTCAATTTTAATTCCTTGCATATATTTTCTAACTATTGTTCTTAGCATTTTAAAAGAAATATATGCTCACCATATGAATTTTTTTAAAGGTATAATAGTAAAAGAGAGGAAAAACTTTCCTAATGTCCTAATACCCATTGATGGTCACTGTTAATACTTTAGTATAGTCCTGAACTTTAAAAAATTAGATATTTGAAGGATTCTTTTAGAAACATTCCAACATGGTTATTATTTTACTGCAGGTAGAGATTTATAGCTTGACTTTAACATTTTTCTATTGAATTAAAAATTTTACTGCCTGTCTAGTATTCCATTACCTGGGTTTTCATTACATAATTTAATCACTTACATGCCACTTTTCATTTATTTTGTTTGTGACATATTTTTAAAGATAGCTTTCATGTGTAGACTTTTTTTGCATTCAGGATTGTGTACTTAGAATAGATTCTCAGAAATGAAATTATCAAATCAAAGAATATGGCATTAGAAAATGCATGATACACACAGCCAAAATGTTTTTCAAAGGGTTTTGCCAATTTAAATTCATGTCCACAATTTTTGAGAAGCACATTTCACCATGCTATCAAAAATAGGAAATATTATATTCATAACAAGATATTAAAAGGGAAATTTAGGCCAATGCTTTAAAATAATAAATGCCAGTGAATTATGTCAGATCATTCTGCAAGATTTTTGCAAAGTATGTTGCCAAGACCTGGTTAGGTAATTTCTAAGTCTCTTACCCTCATAGAAATTAAAAAAAAAAAATTGAGAGAGTAGATGGAGAGAGAATTACTGAATGGATTTTGATTTGGGGGAAAAGCTGCTAGTTTACTGTGTATCAGACCCATTTTCCAAGTGAGTTGGGGCTGGGGTTCCTGCTTCTCATTTCACATCTTATAAAATATGCTCCTTCAGTACAAGTGGAAAACCCTGAGTTGAGAAATTGGCTGGGTGCTGAAGAAGGGCTGGCTCTACTCTCTGAGTTTGTCATGGGAACCAGACAGGAGTCAGGTGAGAGAGAGTGGGACAAGGCTATTTATAGGGCAGGGGTACAGACTTCATGAGAGGGAACCTGAAGGCAAGAATATATTCTTGGGAGGACAAGGTCATCAGACTCGGAGAGATACATTCCTGCAGATGATGGTGTTTTTGGGAGAGAGAAGCCCAACGTCAACACAGGCCTCTAAAGCACCCAAAAATGCTGCCAAGAGAAAGATCGAGCTTTAATCTTTTGCCAGCACCAGAGAGACATCCAAGTAGCGAGTTATTTTTGGTAACCTCTTGCAATTTCCCCTCCACCCTAGAGCTTGGGGTCTGCCCTATTCATCCAGGGGAAGGGCAAGAACTCACTCCACTGAATAAGCTCACAGGGGCAGTGATAGATAAAAGAGAGAGAGTTCTGCAACTTTGTTTCCACTGGTTTTTATTGTATAAATTATGAGGGTTTTTCTTTATGCTTAGTTTTTATTTCTTAATATTTTCTTTTTAAAAATTTTAATTTGTCAATATACAATGTAGTTGATTTTCGTGTCCCTTTACCAGTTCCTCCTCTCCCCACTCCCTCACCCTTCTTCCCCCATCAACATCATATCTGTTCACTTGTCGTAACAAGTTCAAGGAATTTTTGTGATTATTGTGTCTTCTTCCTACCTTATAAATTGTGAGTTTTAGATTTTTGTCAGTTTGGTTAGCCAGTCACATTTCTCTTTTAAAGAATCAATAAAAAAATAATAATAAAAAAATAAAATAAACATAGCTATAAATTGGAATGGCAAATTTTTGAATATATTCTAATCAAAAATACCTAAAAATATTAATTTTTGGTACATTTTCTATTGATGAATGTGTAGTTATTTTTGTACACTTTCTGTTGAAGAATATGCAGTTCCTTTATGGACAATAAAGTTAAATCTTATCCTAGGTACTGCAAAAATGAAGTACTATTTAGAAATGTGTATGTCAGGGGAAGAGTCAGGCAGTTTAGAGTAACGGAGAGGACACCAACAGAAGAGCATTGTTCAGCTCCAGCTTTGCCTCTTACTAATTATGTGACATTGGAAGAATAAGTTAACCTCAGAACTTCAGCTTTTAAATGTATGAAGAAATAAAGAACTATTGTACTATACAAAAAAGCAAGATGGTATATGGGAGGCCAAATGGAGTTTTTTGTCCCTTTGATTCCCACTCCTGTCCCCAACACCCCCACTTCATACTCATTCCCATTGGTGGGAGGGTGTCTTTGGTCAGGTATAAACCCACATCATTTGTTAGCATAAAAGCATCAGAGCTATTCTAAGATAGGAAGTCAGTAGGACAAGAGAAAATTTTGTTGACATTTCCTTCTGAAGCACCTTAATAGGATTGGCTGGGGAAATCTCTCAAATTTTAGAAAAGTCCCTTAAACTTTGTACATTATCAGCAAGAAAAATAAACAGTGATTTCCTGAACTCAAAAACACTCTTTTTTCCCTCTCCTCAACCTACCACGTGGAAAGCAATGTGGAACTAATAATTATTTCTTCAGCAGTGCAAATTACCTCTGCCTTTTATTCCCACACTATCTTAAACACAGGGTTCCCTTTCATGTTATAGCCAGAAGGGTTAGCTTGTTAAAAACTTGTCCCACCATTCTGCAAAGTGTCATTCAGGGATCCACTCATGCGACTCTCATTAATGACAAAGACCTGTGTCTAAAGGAGTTTGCAAAACCCCAGAGAGTGTAAAGATTCAAAGTGTTATTGAGGCCAAACCATCTTATCTATAGGTGAGCCTTCTGGGTCATGGTGGATTCACCCTGGTAAAATAAAGCGAATAATTTTCTATGTGCTTGGGCCTCATCTGCAATCACTAAATGCAAAGCTTAGATGGCCTCCCTCGTACTGAATACAAATTACCTAATAAAACAAATAAAACCTTTCCAAAGCTATATAATACATCATATACATTGTTTAGCTCCATTCAAAAACAAATATTATGCCAATATAATAGCAAAGTCAAATATCTGCATTTACAAAAATTAAAAGTAACTGCTTAAAATCAAATTGCAAATTAATTCCTTTCCTCATTTCCTCCTAAGCCATTTCATAAAATTAAAAGTTCACCTTCAAAAGCCCAATGTATGCCCATTTTCCTTATAGAACATTCATATGTGCATAGCTTTTGTTAATGCAGTTTTACAGAGGGGGGGATTCTAGAAAATATATTTCTATTCACTTAGATATTGTAGAACTATGAGGAATTGCTTATTCAGACCCTTGATTAAAACAATACTTCCAGTTTGAGGAGTTTCATATTCTACTGGAGAATTGAACAAAACCCCTGTAATTTAGTTACGCAACATTACTCAGTTTAACTGGCACTTTATGTTCTCCCTTGTTCAAACTCGAATGGGGAAAGAACATTCCTCATCCATCGGAGGACACAGACTGTATTTTGTTAGGATAGTCATCTTGTTATGTCCCATTCAGCTCAGCCCCATTAAGCTTTTGGGCCTAGAATTGCTGCCTGCTGCCGGGATTAATATCTCAGTCTTTTCCCCCTTTAGTTTATGGTTACTTTTCAAGAATTAAATGATCATTCAGAAAGTTAGCTCCAGTTTATGAGCTGTTAAACCTATGGTAGCTCTGATACTGCAAAAGCGAAAGCGTAAACGTTATTAGTAGTAACTTTTCATTGCAGACATTTGCTGCTCCCAGTTTTTGTTTTTTTAAATTTTTTCCTTTTTCTTTTTTTTAGCCTGAGGATCCATATTCCTTTCTAAGCCTTCATCTTGTGTTCCCAGGGCTTACATCAAAGGGGATGGGGCTTCTCCAGGTAGTAAAGGAATGCTTATCTAGCAACCATCAACATTGCTTTCTTTAACAGGACAGTCTTCCATATATGTTAATTTTCTCTTTCTGCTACCATCTTATTTATTCTACAAATGAAGTGAAACACCATATGCTATAGTAATAAATTCTAGATAAATGAACAAACGTAATAGAATAAAAAAGGGGTCTTTTTGGTGCTCATAATTCTCCATATGACTGTTGATAAAACGTGTCAGATTGACAGCCCTGGAAATTAAAAATCTGTAGTCTGCAGAGTAAATTCAGCAAATGGGGGGACACAAGTCATCATTGTCAGCAACCAGTATTTGTGGAACTAGATGTTAAGTATCTCAGCTGAGACACTTAACATCTAGTTCACACAAAAATCTCTTTAGTTATTGAGTTAACTCTTCACAATCAGAGCATCGTTGCATTGTTAGCTGGTCTGTTGCTCTGACAGTTTCTAACTCTTAGTGAACTCGGGGAACTCACCATGGATATTTTCCCAGTGAACTACTTGCTCTGGCAGTGCTTGGCTGTTGTGTCATTCACAACACAAACAGATGTTAAAAAAATGAAAAAAATTCTCTTGTTATACCTGCATCCTGAAACAGAGAGTAAGACTGAAGCACACAGCATTTTTCCAATAGATAAATTAACCTTGTGTTGAGCATGTGTAAATATGTTACATAATTGAAGAGTCTTTTTCTACACATGGTTTACACTTGGCTTTTTTAAAGACTCTTTTTTAATTCAAATTAATTTGATTTAGGGCCTGCAAATTGGAGAAGAGTTCGAGAATACTTAAAACAGTGAAAAAGTAATCATTTCATTATAAATTCTGTTAAAATCTAAGGGCCTCATTAACCACTGACATTTTTTAAAACTCACTCCCAGGTTCCAGCTCACTGATTTTTGTAAAACCTGTAGCACTCTGTCCCCATGCCACACTCCCATCTCAGCACATGACTGCTCCTGGGCCAATTGACTTTGCTCCTCTTTTTTTGCTATTATTCTAACTTCTTCATATATTCCAAGGTATGAATACCAGTTGCTTGCTTGTGTTTGTTCTACTAGTCTGAGAGTTTATTGACAGAAGGGCTTCTTTTGGAGGCATCTTTATAAACTCGTCCTCTTCACCTTGCACAAGATCTGGCACACTGTAGACACTCAGGCAATATGTGTAGAGTAAACATATGTGTCTGAGGACAACATCTGTCCCTTCCAATCATCACTACCACTCATATTTCATCCTGTGCTTACTTGCTCGATAGGCCCCTAAAACTCCAGGTTGTTTGGAGGAATAATTTATAAGTTTTTTCTGAAGTGATATTTTCAGATCTTGGATAGACTCAACCTAAATCCCCTAAATAAGCAAATAGTTTTCAGGAAAGCAGGCAACCATCCAACCCTCACTGGCAGGGTCTAAACTTCTCTAATGAGGGCTGGCTGCTATTCTGAGCCAGGAGCCCTGTCTGTTTCCATTTAAAAGCAAAATCCTTAATCTTCATCATTCTCAAGCCCCCATTTGTTTTCCAATTTTTTCTCACATTCCTGACATCAGCCAAATAAAGTAGTTCCATTTCCTGTTCATTTTAATATCATATTTTTTACAGAATACTCAAGGATATTAGATTTTTCTGCATCTCCTCCTCTAACTAAACCATTCTTTCTGCTTTCAATTTGTAGAGAAAAGTTTTGCTCCATTGTCTTTTGATTTTGGTTATGAGTAGCCTTCTCTATCACAGATTGTCAATAGTATAGAACAGTAGATGGATATGTATGCAAACAATTATAATGCAGTTTTAATAAGCGCAAGATGTGAAATATGTCAAGATACTAAAGAATATAGAGAACAGAAAGATGCTCTCTGCTTGATGTTGTCAAGAACTGACTCCAGAGTCAGATAAACCATAGGGCAAAGGGCTTTTCAGTCCACAGCATATGTAAAAACTCAGAGGCATATGAAAGAGCATATCATGGGACTACAGAAACTTCCATATCTCAGAAACACTAGAGAGCTGAAAGGGCAGTCAGTAATTAGAAGGCTGGTGCAACTGGCTACTTGTTCTAGAAAGCTAACTCTGGCATCAAGGTAGGACCTAAATTAAAAGGAATAAGAATATGGAAGCCTTCTGAAATGAACACCAAGGCACTTGAAGAAACAGTAAGTAGTAAATAGTAAACTGGCAGGGTTAGGGAGTTAAACATTTTCTATCCTAGAGAAAGAAGGACGTTTAAAAGGTTACAAATTAGGAGGAAGGGTAAGAACTCTAGGATAACTGTACAGTAATGGAGATTTTAGCTTTATTTCTCCCAAGTAATAAATGTTATTTTTATAAAATTTTTAGGTTTACAAAGAAATTGACCAGAAAGTACAGATAGTTCCTAGACTATCTTCCCCTCACCCACCCACACAGCTTCTCCTATTATTAACATGTGACATTAGTGTGGTACATTTGTTACAGTTCTGAACCAATAATGATACACTATTATCAAGTCAATTTTACACTAGGGTTCCCTCTTTGTGTTGTACGGTTCTATGGGTTTTGCCAAATGTATAATGTAATGTTGTATAAATCTGTTTCTGTTGCTTATAACAGAAATACTTGAAACTGGGTAATTTATAAAAAAGCAATATTTATTGCTGACAGTTTCAGAGGGACATCCAAAGTCCAGAGAACACATCTGGTGAGGGCCTTGTCAGTAGCAACTCTACATAGCTATGCAGACTCTCATATGGCAGACGTCAGAGTTGAGATAGAGACTAACCTTACTGGCTCCTTTTTAAATCTTCAGAACCATGCCCAATGACCACTATTATACCATCAAATGGACTAATCCATTCACTATGGTGTGGTCCTCACATTCTAATCACCTCTTCAAGGCCCCTCTTTTTAGTTACTGTAATAGGTTTCCCACCCTCAACACTTACAGTGGGGATTAGCCTTCAATACATGGATTTTGGGGGGACACAATTCAATACACAGCCCATGTATTCACCATTACAGTATCATACAGAATAGTTTCACTGCCCTAAAAGAGATGTTGTATTTTTGGCTATAGAACACTGAGTTATGTGTACATAATTAAGAAGTCTAAGACTAGATATACTTCGTAAAAGAACCACAGATTTATACAATACTATACATGAACAGTTCTGATGTTCTCTGTGCCATGCTACCTGGAAAGGATATATGTAAAGAAAGACAAGGAAAAAAGCTCTCTGCTATTTAGGAGTTGGGGACTAACTAACATAAATCTGAAACCAGTTTAAAATAACTTCTGAATTGCAGATTTTAATGTTGTGGGACTTCAGAAAGATGTTAGATGAATGATTTCATGAAAGATGCCAGATGCTGAATTTGAAGGAAGTGAGCGTATATCATTTACATCCAGGGGGATCATGGGAGGAAAACCAAAGAGAAAAGATGGTGTATTAGTCTGTTTTCTGTTGCTTATAACAGAATACCTGAGACCAGGTAATATATAAAGAAAAGAGGTTTATTTCTTACAGTTTTAGAGACTGGGAAGTCTAAGGTCCAGGTGGAGGGCACCTGGTGAGGGCCTTTTTCTTGGTGGGGACTCCCTACAGAGTCCCATGGCAAGGCAGGGGATCACATGGCAGGAATGGCAAGAGCTCTTTCATGTGCTTTCCTTTTAAAGCCACCAGATAACCCATTGATAAACCATTAAACCATTAATCCATTACTCCATGAATGGATCAATCTATTCAGGAGAGCACAGTCCTCACTATCCAATCACCTCTTAAAGGACCCACCTTTCAAATACTGTAATCAGATTTCACACCCTTTTAATACTATTACAATGAGGATCAAGTTTCTAACACATCAACTTTTGAGGGACACATTCAGCCCATAGCAGGTGGAACCTAACTGATTTGCGGAATAGGAGACTGGATGGAAGATAATTGTTTTAAAATCAACACAGAGTGTTGAGAAATAATAAGAAAAATTAAGTATAGTGGGAACATTACAGAGACAACCTCAGCACTCTGGAGAGATTATGTGATGGAGATGGCAATAGGGAAGCCTTTGTCCTTCTGGCATGGGGAAGTGGCATAGTGAAATGGTGTTATAGGAAGATTGGTCTTGGAGAGATGTATGTGATGGATTTACAGAAGGCCAAGAATAATCTCCAAAAAGAGTTTCTGATCACCGCCTCACTTGGCAACAGAAGACCTTTAAATCCTTCCTTTTGCACTCTTCTTGTGTCTAAATGCAATTTCTGTTTGCTGTTATGACTTTTTTAGAGATGTTTTGATTCATTGCTCATCACCAGAATGTAGCAGACCTCCCACCTCTGCAGAGAATGGGATGATGTGAGTTTTATGTCACTACATGTGAAGATCCTACCACTATAGGCAAAGGCTCTTGCTGGGGCTTTCTTCTTTAACTTGACTTGAAATGTTTGTTTACTTATTTGCTTCTTTGCCATACCTATACTCATATCAAACATAATAAAAGGAAATCAGGAACTGTATAGTATTGGGCACATTGAAAGCAAACACTACATATTTTCTTAATAATATAATACATAAACATAAATCTATGAACAATTAAAGAAACTTCCTCATTGGTGAGGCTGTAAATCTCCTGTTTTTGATTTTTTTTTTTCCTACATATTTGGCTAGGTCTGCAGACTGATGTATTAAGTCCTGCTACCCTGCTGTTCTAATTCATGCTGTTACTACAAACAACTGAGACTGATTTCCACAACCATATAAGAAAAGCCAAGCCTGCCTTTGAGTTCTACCTTTGTAACACTTGGCTTTCACACAGCAGTTGTTCAAGCTTCATTTAGTTGGTGCTGAAGAACCCACTGTTACTGTAATATGTGTGGAAAAATGATTCTAGTAATGCACACTAAATTCATTGCATACATATGTATTGTGGAAAGAAGCATATTATGTCTGGTCCTAGTTTGAGGACTGGCAAACAGGAAAATACTCTATGAACTTCTAGTTTGAAAAAATTCATGCTTATTGGTGGCATTGCCATGACCTCCTTGATTGGATTGCTAACCAACTTTTCCAGTGACACTACAAGAGTGTGTACCAAATCTGTGAATTTAGGAAGACAAAAGAAGAAGAAGAGATTTAAAGAAGCAGTTAATGCTGATTATGCCCCAAAGCCTTAATGCTATACATAGGAAACATTAATAAAGCACTGAAGAGTAAGGAGCTGGGAAACGGACGCTTAGGTGGAAAACATACTGCATTTCACAAGTAACAAACTGGCAGACAGGTGGTCTAAATCGGGCCTGGACTTTTTTTTTTTTTTTTGGCTTTAGTATTTTGGAAACCACGTAAGTTTGACTGTCTTTAAGCATAGTGTGTGTTCTCTGCTTCTCTACTTTCCCCACCACTCTTTGCTGTTTTATACATATCACACTGGACTCATTTATGCATCTATTATTTGAGTTTGCAACACCTAAAATGATCTTTTGGATTTTTTATAGCAGTATAGTATTGTGATAGAAAGACTTTGGAGGCAAATGACTTGAGATAAAATTTGAATTAAGTGATTTATTAACCAGGCAATGAATTTCCCTGAACTTCATTGTTCTCATCTTTCAAAAAGACTAAAAATAATTCTACCTGCTATACTTACACATGGGCTGAATACAAGCTTAATGTGAATCACAAAGAAGATAAATTATGAGGATATTTTTTTACCTACGGTGCTGTATAGTCAGCTATTATTTTGTTTCAAAATGAACTTCGTTTCTTGAATTCTTTAATTTCATATATATTACACAACAATTCCAATTACATTAGTAATCCTACATCTGAACTCTTTTAAGTTGCTGCCCTGTATGCACATATGTAAATAGTTCTCAAACCTGACTGCATATGAACCAGTGGTTGAGCTTTAAAAAATCCTGATGACTGAGTCACATCCCCAACAATTCTGAGTTAATTAGTCTGGGAGTGGCCTGGGCTTTGAAGGTTCTTTTAAAAAGTTTGTTTTTTGTTTTTCACTTGCCAGTTGATTTTAATGAACAAAGGTTGAGAACCATGACTTACAACAATCTAGTAGAAACATTACTCAACTGTAAAATTTAGCCAAAACTGATTTGGCCATTCTCAGGATATTTTGTGATAAAGCAGATATAGCAGATATTACTAGTTAGTCATTCCATCTTTCTGATCGGTGGTTCTCAGTGTGGCAGTATTGGTATCACCCAGTATTGGAGGCAGAATAATGGTCCCCCAAAGATGTCCTAATCCTTAGAACCTGTGAATATGTTATTTCACATGGCAAATGAAACTTTGAAGGTGTGATTAAGTTAAAAATCTTGAGATGAGGACATTGAAGACATTATCCTGGATTATCTAGGCAATTTCAATGTAATCTCAAGAGTCCTTATAAGAGAGAGGCAGCAGAGTTTCAAACAGAGAAGACATAAGGACTGACGCAAAGTTCAGGGAGGAGAGAAGAGGTTGCTGCTGGAAATGCTGCTGATCTGAAGATGGAGAAAGAGGCCATAAGGAATATTGCTGGCCTCTAGGAGCTGGAAAAGGCAAGGAAATTAATTGTTCCTGAAGCCTTCAGAAGGCTTCACCTTGGTTTTAGTCCTGTAATACCTGATTTTAGACTTCTGACCTTCAAAATTTTAAGATAATAAATTCATGTTTTTTAAGCCACTGAATTTGTGATGATTTGTTATAGCAGCAACAGGAAAGTAATACACCTGAGAATTCATTAAAAATGTAAATTATCAAGTCCTCCCTCGGATCTACCATATCAGGATCTCTGGGGGTGAAGCCCAGCACTTCATGCTTTAATGAACCCTCCGGGTGACTCTGATGCACAGTTAAAACTTAAGAACCACCACTTCAGATTATGGTGTTTAATCAGCATTTCCCCCAAAATTCATGGTGCTAATTGATGGTTTTGAAATAGAAGAGCATGCCCAAATACTCGATTCATCCTGGTTACAAAAAGTTTATTCATGATACAGATTATAAATAATTCTATGAAGAAGGTGTTTAAAGTGAACACAGTGATAGGAAGGAAGATTCTCGATGTGTAGGATGATTACTGGGCTCGTAAAAATGTGTATTTTAAGAGAGTTCTGATCTTTAATACAGAAATTATGGACTTCAGCTGAACACACCCTTATTTAGTGAGCACACAATTGCTAATATCACTAGACAACCCTTTCTGTTATAGGAGGCTTTGAGGAAGAGGCAAAGTCAACCTAAGGATCCTAAATAATGTCTTCTTTTCAGTTCCTACGGTATTCACATAAGAAGTTTAATTTGAACCTGAAGTGGAACAGATAGCATACATTCACATGCTTTCAAAGTCTGTGCATTGTCAGAGAGAGTGGGGGGCGGGGAGGGTGAGAATTTACATTTTAACAAAATGTTTGCAGTTTCAAGATACTGTACCTTGATTGACTACCGCCCAGTGAGAGAAAATCATATGCAACCTGTAAACATGGAAATTTTCTGCTGCTTTGATTCTTATAATGAAAACTTTGAGCAGCCCCGCATCTGTTCCCTAAGGTCTGTCTAATCCCATTGTGTCTGTTTTAACTGTCTGCAAGTATGCACACGGCTTGAAGACTAGGTTCCTCTCTGTGAGGAACAGCATAGAGACTACTGATTCATATCCCCGAGGTTTCTGTTGTATTCAAAGCCAAAATTTTCCACTTTGACTTTGGATGGTGACTAGTTTAGCTCCTATAACATTACCAATCCTGCAACCCTTGAAACTGTCTGTATATGAACTTTTCATTTGACCCAACTGGTTACTCTACATTTGTCACTTGAACATAAGAACAGTCTTCTAAAAATATTGAAGTCACTTCTTCTTCTGTTATTTATAGCATGGTCTGTAATTTCTTCATCAAACTACTTAACTGCATTTTATCATACTTTTAAAAATATGAGATGAGGATCTAAAGTTCAAGGAAGTATAACAATCAGTTGAAAAATACTCACCAGACAAGTAATCATATACTCTTGTGTCACCTGACATGCAGTGAACAAGCTGATGAATGAGTCAGGATTTAAATGGTAATTATCATTCATCATTATAATAGACTTATTAATTCATAAATTCTTGGTAAGCCAATTTTCTATAAAAAGGTTAATAATACAAGTGGAAAAGAAAAAAAATAGTCCCAATGTAATAAAAAATGTAAGAGCTAAAATATCTTCATTGCCACATATCCCTCCTAATTATCCAATAGTTTTATATTAAAATGTTTCTTAATACAGGACTATATTTTCTCAGTATTTTGAAAGAACAAAAAGTACAATTCCTTTTATTGCTCACCCTTGCACCCTCCTCTATATGAGCCAGCATAAATATAAGAACTAAACTGGGATAATATTTGAATGCTCTAAATTAATATAATTCCAAATAAGCTCAGATAGCTTTAAACAGTGATTCTTATTTTTAGTAAATGTCCAGTTATCTCATTTGAAGTTGTTTACTAGACTAAATCTTGCATTCTGCACAGCAGCAGTATACACAGATCTGCTGCAGATTTATGTGGATAACAATGACACATTGAACCAAATTTGAGCATGATGAAGTCTGTTTTAGCTTGAACATACCAATCAGCCATGTTGAAATCAATTTCAATAATTCTAGTAAAAGAACATTTTAATTGCACTTTACATCTCTTAATAATACTACAAATGGAAATGCAACAATGAGAAACAACTGCAGAAGAAAAAATAGAACCAACTTTAAAAGCTGCTAAAATGTAACAACTGCTACATAGTAAAAGATACAACCCTTTAAAACTAGTTTATTTCTTAAAAACGTTTAAACGATCATTTAAAATTGTTACTATTGGTTATATTTAGGGAAATGGGGCAAATTATCTATTCATATAACTTTTGATTTCAATTTGAAGCACAAACTGTAAAATGCCTTAATTAACAATTTTTACTATACTTTTTGTTATCCTAGTGGGTAGTCAGCACAAAAATGGACTATCAACTGGGTCAAATTGAATTAAATAGAAATAAAATTAACCAAAATCTTTTCTTTGTTAACTACAGAGTCACACTAAGAGATTTCACTGAATAAATTTGCATCAAAATTTTCAGAAAAATTTTGGTCACAAATCAAAATAGCACATTTTCCATTAAGTTGGGCATAGAGTGGGAAGGAGATAGAAAGATAACATTGATTATTATAAAACAGATAGGACAGAGATTACATAAAATCACATGTATAGAAACATATGTGTTTCCTATAATGGGATTTCAAATAAAAGAATAATTACAAATTTAATATTTTCCTCTATATACAAGTAAAAGTTAATAATATGGTATAGGTCCAAATCTCCAGGCCATAGGCAGGTAACATGCTGTTAATATTAGTTAATATTAGAGTTTTGTTTAAATAATAGCTGTAAAATTGGAACCACATTGCCAATTGTCAAACACTGAGAAATGTTTGACACATGCAGCTTCCAAGGTTTTACATATCTTGGGAGGAAAGGAGGAAACATCTAACAAAAATTGATAATAGTCAAAAACGACACGGAAGAAAAATAGTTTGATTAATTAGCTGACTGACTGATTCATTCATTCACTGATTTTTTTTGTTGTTGTCTACATCAGAGAATACGTGTGTTAGGAGAGGACCCTGATGTCCTGTCTGGAGGCTCATGTTTATGCTCCTAAAACCAAATAAAGGTGTGGCACGTGAGACTGCAGTGGGAAACTTTCCTTTCTACTCGGAGTTCTGATGAGATATGTAAGAACCTCAAAGCTGTATCATATCATACATATTAAACAGATCATCAGTACCTTTCTGACTATCTCTTATTTTCCCTTAGTGGCTAAGAGAAGAATTTCCTGAGGATGGACACTCTCTGTGAGACAGAAAACCCAATGACCTACCAAAATAAATTTATAAACAGATTAATCCATTAAAGATCAATAAATAAATCACAGGCTCATCTTTTTTGCTTTATCACAAACTGCCTCCCAAATTTAAATTACTAGGCTATATGGAAAATATAGTGAAAACTGCAGTTGTTTCTTTAAAAGAGAAAGTGCCTCACCCCCAGAGGTATCTGGTATTCTCGAGCCTCCTTTAGGTGATTTTCCCAAGAGCTTCCTCCAGGACACTGGGCCTGATTTTAAATATTACATGACTGATTAGCAATAGAAAAGCCACCAAGCTATGAAAGTCTGTTATTGCTGTGACTCACAGATCTAAGCAGTGTTGTATAATAAACTTAGGTTCTACAAAAATTAAAACATTGCTTATAGAGCATTGCAACATGAAATTATGTATTTGAATCAACAGATAAATGTTTATCTATACAATAGTTTCCATCATGAGTGGTATTTTGCTTCTATGAGCACTCAAGAGACTTTTAGAACCTTCTGATGTAGAAAGTTTATAGGTGTGATATAGAAAGTTCATTGTTTACACTGGCGTTAGAAGTGTTGCCTTGTTACTTATTCTCTGCATATTTTCCATACCTTCTTTTGCAAACATAAACATTAACTTATGTACTTTCAAAATTGTAAAAATATACAATTTTTTTTCCCGTGCAACCCCCAACTTCAAGTGTTGTTTTTTAATTTTTTTAAGTGACGCTTTCATTATTATTTAGTTGCTAATCTCTGTCCTGGAAAGAGACAGAGATGGGTGGCGTTTTGTTTTGTTTAGTTTGTGGAAAGTAATGGAAGTGCTGATCGAGAAGAGAGAACTGCATTTGCACCGTAAGCACAATTTTCGGGATTCTGTCTTCAGTCTGGAGACTGAAGCGATCCATCATGACTGACATGATGAGATGCAAGGAATAAAGATGGCACGATACGGTCACCTACAGAAACGGTTATATTTATCCCATCTGTAACTCATTCATTGTTTCTCCAATTTTTCTAACATTCTCCCACACACCTCTAAAAAGCTGGCAGAAGATTCAGATGGGTTTATTTTTATGACCTCGTGGTTTCACTCTATTCAATATTTGGGGGGGAAATACCAACTCTCATGCTGACTTCTTTCATTAAATATATTTTTTTAAATATACAAGCTCTGAAAACTGAGAACTCTATATTTACCTAACTAGTCGATTTAGTGCATAAGATACCTAATCTCCTAGCACTTAACAGCCAGGCACCCCATCAGTTTCCTTGGAAAAGAGAGCATGCTTACTGTGGTAACAATGAAACACTGTTTGGGGGATAGATTCCCATCTGCCAGCACAGCACATGTAATCTAAAACTAGACTGTGGGGGTGCTTATCCTCCAAGCACCCTCACTCCGGGTCATTTCTCTCTGTGCTGACTTTTAGTCAGCACATACGTATGTATGTATGTATGTATTTTTTCCCCCCACAGGCAAGGCTCTTTGGGGGCTTATGCTCAAGCACAAGGGAGACAGCATGGAAGGGAGGGCCCCTTGGCTGGCTCCCCAGCGGTTCAGGGTCCTTTATAGGGCAATGGGTGTAGGCCAGTGTCATCATTCTCTGCCTTTTAGAGCGCACACAAAAGAGTAGAACCAAAATGCCTACTCTTCAACTTGCGTTTTGACTATCTACCTGTAATTGATAAATCAAATGGTTATGATTTCTTCCACTGCCGAAGGAAATTCTCAATCCTAGGACCTCAGTAAGAAATGGACAAATATTCCTCAGCCTTTTTTGCTCACAATAATCTCCCCTTTGCATAAATTTGCTAGTATGTATCTCATAATACTAGAGCATTTATATCATTTACGTTTATACCTAATCATATTTTATATATAGTTTCTTTCTTTCTTTCTTTCTTTCTTTCTTTCTTTCTTTCTTTCTTTCTTTCTTTCTTCTTTCTTTCTTTCTTTCTATTATTCATTTGTTTGTTTGTTTAGTAAGGCATTACATTAGCTTGCTCAGTGAACCCAAATGTTTAAAAACAGAAATTTGACAGATTGTGCAGCTACTTTATTAATTGAATCCACATTATTTCATAAATGATTAATATTACTACTAAAAACATTCCTTGCTGTGCAAAAAATAAGGAAAAAAATCTTACGAGCAGATCCACGTAAACTTCCTCTTACTGTTCATGTGTCAAATTGGGCATTAATAGTTTAAAAGTCTATTTTAATCCTTTTACCATCGCTAAGAAATTGACTTTCTCATATTTTTGTTGTCAGAAGTTTCTAGGGCACTGATCATGTAATCCTGTTCTCACTGTCTCCACTTACCATTTTTTTCCCCAATAAGTAGGAATATAAAAAACCCAATTAAGAACAAGTTGGCCAGTACAGGTATTAAACCCTGGACCTTGGTATTATCGGCACCACACTCTAACCAGCTGAGCTAACCAGCCAGCCCTCCATTGATACATTGATTAAATAATTGGAAGCTTCTATGCATACCTGGATGGGGAGCTATAATTGGGCTTTGATATCCAAGAAAGTTCCTTAAGAATAATTTGATTGTTGTGTGGATAAACTAATAAAATATTAGCTATGTTAAGTTATATATCAATTCAGAATTAAACTCACAGTACAGGTGTAGGAAGTTAGAATTTATTACCAATACCCCCTCATTGGGGCATTTACCATGATTCTCTTGCCAGGAATGGCTGAGCCAGTGTTCTTGTCCCACATTCCTAACCAGTTTTATGTTCTGATGTGCTTGGTAGGAAGTTTACAGGCTCTGTCTGCATTATTCCTAATGATCAGTATCTATTCTTAGGATGTTCTTCTTGCTATATATGTCATTTTCCCTTTATCAGTACTCTATTTTTCCCTTCGTGCACTATGCTGTCTGTTTTTGTGTGTGCTTCTTGCCTGAGGAGTCAGCTGACTTTGCATTTTCCAGCATGCTACAGATAGGTCACTAATTTTCTCCAGCTGCAAGCCCAACTGCCCCAGGTAGGAGGCTGACCAGGACCTATAGTCAGTGTGACCTAGAAATTATCTTATTGCTCATGAAATCAGTCCCAAATAATGAGCCTTCTGAGTGGCAGCATTGATTACGTACTTTCACAACTGGTCCAGACAATGAATTGGGGCTTCTGCCCCCTACTGTGTCCCATACTTCAGTCCTGCACTGGGGTTGACACTGTCCTCTTGCTCAGCTTCATTGATTCATGTAGAAAATTCCTGCACCTTTACCCAGTGAGATGGCCAGAAGAGCTCAGCTGGTTGCTGATTTGTGGCTGGGGTGAAGACAGTGTTCATTGCGTTTGAGACTAGAGGAGGTTTCCCCACTTGAAACAAGAAACTTCCCAGGACTGTGGGGCCAAGAGCACTGCTAGCACGTGTGTGTGACAAGGGGGGTTGGAGAAAACCAGAGAATGTACTACATAAAGGTAGAGCCAAGATCCAGGCACCAGAAAGAATGAACAAAAAATCTAAAGGAAGTAGATTAAAAAATGAAAGGCAAAGTTTGGGGTCAAAAGTTCAGAGAGAAAAAGAAGAAATCATAGGACCTGAAATCCATAAGGTGCTTGACAAACTCTGGCTAGCTTATAGGTCATGAAACACCTTCCTTTGTTCCTCTGGCCTCAACTTCTATTCCAGATCAAGCCACTAGGTTGACCAACCAGGACTGCTGTGCTTCGCCTTGCCTTACTTTAGGACAACATGCCTTACTGTCCAGACTTCTGCTACCTCAGTTTACCCGTTAGATCGATGCATTTCCTATCTGTGTCTTTGACATGTGTGTGTACACACAGGTGCCTGCTGCACATGTAGATGCCTGTCTTCGCCCACCTAGATGCCCACAGAGGTAAGCCACTGTAGCTAGATGCATTTCTCCAGTCCCTGCCCTCTTCTTGCTGTTTCTTCCCCGTCATTGTGCAGCCAAGCTGTTCTGTTCTCTGCACACCTTGTGACTAACCAGTGCCACCCCAAACAAGGCATTATTGCCTTATCTCTGCTCTCTGACTTCTACCCTAAAGCTGTCTGGCTCTTTCTTAAGTGATGCCCATCTCATTCCACTTTGTTCCACACTGTTGACTTCTATTAAAGTTAGACATTCTTGCCTGCGTTTTTTACAGACCTTTAACTGACCTTCTGCACAGTGGGAGGGACAACTTTTCACCCCTCAAGGGGAAGGACTGGTTTCCTGTCAGAACTCTAACAGGAAGACAGTGATAATATTCAAAATATTAAACAATCAGTACAGTAGAGACACTTACCAATTAGAATGATCTCTAGATGCAATTCTGGAGGCCTTTGATATGCTGGGCACTAATCCTTTCTTTGTGGAATTTTGGGAAGGTAAGGGAATTTTGGGGGAGACCAAACCCCCAGAGCTGCCAGGGGTACTTCAAAGGCTCAGCAGTTACTTGCCATTCAGTATGGAAACATTTCAATATTTGTAAACACGGTGTAGCTGTAGCTGTGGGTACTAGCTACATATCAGATCTGCAAGAAGATCATCATCTCTCTGCAAACAGAAACTCTATGTTGATTCCTGTTTCTTGACTTTAAATCAATTTCCTGTTTAAGAAATTGCTAAGGCTCAAAGTCTGTCAGGAATCCACATAAAAACTTGTATTTCCTTTAATTCAACATGATTTACCCATTGTGAATTATAAATCACAAATTATACCATAGATTTTTTTATTACAAATTATCTTTTCTTATTTGATGAAGTTTCAGGGTTATGGCATTTTTGTAATTTATTCAACAAATACTTAATGTGTGCCTACTGTGTGCCAGACACTGGGGTTATGGCAGTAAGCACAAAAGACAAATTCTTGCCTGCATTGAGCTCATATTCTAACTTGGGAGTTTAATGCAAAATTATAAATCTCAGAATTGCACATTGTTAATAACCCACATGTTATATGCATTTAGTTGTACATACCATGTTCTCTAGTGCCAAGTTTTTCACATGCTGAAGTTTGCTTCACTGAGTATGTCGTGCCTTCATTGGCATGAGTGTATATATGTTTGCGTGTCTAACTGAGAAAGAAAAATGGAAATGCTTAGTGCTATGAAAGCATAAAGATATAAAAGAAACGAATCCTTACATGGAAATATTTAAATATTGTCTGTCAAATTTCTGTTTTTAAACATTTGGGTTCACTGAGCAAGCTAATGTACTGCCTTACTAAACAAACAAACAAATGAATAATGAAAGAAAGAAAGAAAGAGAGAGAGAGAGAGAGAGAGAGAGAGAGAGAGAGAGAGAGAGAAAGAAAGAAAGAAAGAAAGAAAGAAAGAAAGAAAGAAAGAAAGAAAGAAAGAACTCTCCAGTCAAAGATTCATGTGGATAGAATTTAAGCAAGTGTGCTTTTTCTCTGTGGAATACAAAAATATAACTGAGTATATATTTTAAACACATACACACAATGGAAGAAATCAAACTAAATACGTGTGTGTTTAACCTCCTCAACTTTCCGAATATTGAATGTGGTAAGATTGAGTGTGACAGGCAAGTCGCTAGGTTGAAAGTTTTCTCTCCATATATGTTATTTTTACTCTTCTCTTTTCAGAATCTAAATGGAAATAGGTGAATTCAGAAGTACCTAGCCATTTTACTTCAAAAAAATCTGTTAATTTCATAAAGATAAATTAAATGATTATGCCAATGATCAATAATTAAACAATAAGGCTGGGAAAATTAAACCTTGTTTGCAAATGAGTGTTTAGTTTTATGTGCTTCTTATTTTTGTTTCATATATGATCATCCTTTGGAATAATACACCCCAAAAATGAGAAAAATATTAGATTAAATTATTGTATTTTCTATTTGTATTTAATACATTTCCTTTTTGTGCAACAAGTTTACCAAGTTCTTTTTCTTTTTTTAAGTAGAGACTAGTAGATGTGTCATAATTACCATCTTTTATTTATGTCAAATAGCCAAGGAAAATTAAATTGTATTCCTAATTACCTTGATGGTCAAGAAAGATTTCATGAAAATTAATGTCTGTTTTAGGAATTTGTGCAATCTTATGATTGGACCTTTATCCTTATCTGGGAGGGTAGAATAATGGACATATGGTAGCTTCCACATAACTTTCAATTCGCATCTGGTGTCTCAGTATGTCACCAATGGTGCCCAGAAATGATTTTAGGCCAAATTATGAAGTAGACAATGAGTTTTGGCCCTTCTACTTCTCATGCCTACTCATTGGCATTTTCCTTTCTCTTTTCTTCAGAACTCACTGTTAGTACATGGTTTCATCCTTAAGATAAATAAACATTAGGGATTTAACAGATCACCCCATTCTAGAAGTAACTGTATTAGCATTTGTTTTGATAAGAACCAAGCAAATTGCATAGAAAAACTTAAATAATAAAAACTCAAGCACTATGGATCCTGGATAGGGAATATATTTGGCAAAGAGGTCTCCTCAGCATCCCAGTAAAAAATATACCTCTTTTTTTCATCGTTAAATCATGTCTTCAACTTGTGTATGTGTGTGCATCTGTGTATCCATATGTGTGTGTGAGAGTTTTTTTATGTGTCATAATTTTGAGTATTGCATGAATGAAATGATCATAACCAAATAAAAGAGGGCACATTCACTTACCATATACATGATATTGCATTGCATTTCATCCACCAGAGTATGCTTTTAAAAATGCCAATCTGATTTATTTCTAAAAACAGGAAATGACAGCTGTAATTTGTGAGAATTGACAACCAAGACTAGGCAATGACATTTAAACCAATGGCTAATAAGAATAGTTGACAGCCATTCTTCAAGACTCAAATTTCCTATGGGGCATGATAGTTTGGCAAACAATTGTTAGTGAACCGTGGTCCTATGAAAGTCAATTTATGATAGCTGAAATTTTAGGAGATGCTAATACTTATCAGAATATACTTTATGAGCTTTATAACTTCCATTAGGAAAAAAATGTGCAAAAGAATATCCAAAACTATAACAATGTGATTATTATTATTATTATTATTATTTGCCACTAGATATATCAATACTAAATACCAAACATATTCCTCAGAGCTACTAGAGACATTAAATCAATATGTAAAATGCCAACAGGGTATTGTGAAACACAATCTCTGCACTGTCAATGAGCATTTTCTGAAATACTCACACTGGTGAATATTACAGTCTACCAAGTAAGCCACCATCCTAGCAAGCAGTGAGTCACCATCTATAAAATTCAGAACTTTTTTAAATCTGGAAGTTTCCCAACTATGACAAGGAAGTTACTATACCAGAAAAAAATGAAGAGATTCTGAGGCATTGCCTTAAGAATTTTAAGAATCATCTCATCTATTATGCAGGAGTCTACATAATCAAATAAGGGGTGTTGGTGGGGGGGGGCAACAAGCAAGAGGAATCAAATAACTAAGTCCAGCCCTTTAAAATCCTCACTAAGCCATTTTTTCCCCTCATATCTCACCCCTGATGTTTTTGTGATGATCTCCTTATTCTGATACCCTTTTCCCTGACTTTCTAGATCCAAAAAGCATGCTTTGCCCCCAGATTTCCACTACTCCCTGCTCTTGCATTAAAACTAACCTTATTCCTGTCCTATGTGCTACAAAAATATATTCTTTGGAAGATAATTTCTTTCACTGACTTAAATTTTTAAAAAAAATTTCCTATGCAACAAGTGATGTAATAGGTGCTAGCAAGATACAAAGAAGGTGATACAAAGAAGGAGAAACAGTTCCTTTTATCAAGAAGCAGCCCGTCTGAATGAGAATATTCCTGATAGTGGGGGAAAATATGTTCTTTGCAAGGAATGTCCAGTTTTTGCATTTTAACAGAGTACTTTCTTGAAGTTATAACATTGAAAAAGGAGCTTTAATGGAAAGAATGTTAAATACTGCATTGTGAGTAGGGAGGTGGTTTAGGGGCAGGTAGGGATTTAAGAAAGGCACGCCTTTTAGTAGCAGTCATACAACATGTGGGCTCATTCAATACTATTTTTATGAAAATGCAACCCCACTATAAAGTAAATATAATACCTGCTAAATTTATTGTTTGATCACTATAGACTATTAACACATAGTTACCCTGCAAATTCCACAATGGCAAAGTCAACCTTTTAGGTTGAGAATTGAGTCTCAGCTGTGGAGTGAGGTCATTCCCATTATCAGTCACTCAGTAAGATCCGACTAAAGGAATAGCCAAAGATAGATAGCAATGGTTCTCAAACAGAGGTGCCTTTGCCTTCCAGAGGACATTTAACAATATCTGGGGACACTTTTGGTCATCACACTTGAGGGAGGTGCTACAGGCATCTAGTGCACAGAAACCAGGAGTGCTGCTAAACATTCTAAAAGGTACAGAACAGCTCCTGCAAAAAGAGAACTATCCAGGTCTAAATGTCAATAAGTGCTGAAGTTAAGAAACCCTGATATAAAGGGTTTTCCCAAAGATAGCATCTTTTTTCCATCCTGAGATCCCTCTTGGAATGTGCTAGGGGCAAGCTCATCATGATTTAAAAAGTAAAATTGTCACATCTCTACCTAAAAGCATTTAATACTTTTCTCAAACTTGAGTGAGCATTGAGATATCTAGGGCACATATCTAAAATACATATTCCTGAATCTGCTCCCAGGGATTATTTGGTAGGTTTAAGAAGAATCACTAATCTTAATTTTTCAGGTGGTTCTGATGTGAATGATTGAAGGACTATACTATGTGAAACACTGATCTATTTGATAAGACCAAAGTTCTTTGACATTCTATACAAGTCTCCACCATGGTCAGATCCCTGCATATTTCTTCTCATGTATATTTCGTGTCTCTTCTTATACTCTATGTTCCAGCATACTGACCCATTTGAAGTTCACTAAAAATGTGCTATTCCATGGGTCATCATCTTTCACATGCTGTCTCTTCTGCCTGGATACCATTTTCTTTTTTGTCTTGTGGGTGAAGAACCAGGAGTGTTCTGGTAGATGTTTAATGGCTGTCTAAAAAACAAACAAATTTCTGACTTGTAGTACTTGCCGATTTTGGTGGCATAAGTACTCCCACCAAAGTCAATTTCAATTTCAAGCTACTAATGTGAACTTTGTGAACAATGAATTGGTGAGAAATGCACACAATCAGCTGTTGAGAACTGGCATGTGCTAGCTCCAATACACCATTGTGAGTTATTATTATTCTTTATCCTTCCTGGAAGCCTTCCCCAATAGCTCAGGACTGCTTCTAGCACATTTAATATTGCAAATATCACATTCTCTCATTCACATTTCTTCACATGCACATTACTTAACTAGACTGTGAACTCTTTGATATCAAGGCCTGCAGTAATAAAAAATACATTCAGTTATATTACATTTTTACTCAAGTGTGTGTATTTCTGGTAATTTTTGTATGTTTTTCTTTTCATATTCCAAATTATTTAATACAGTTTTTTAATCTTTAAAGTATTTTCTGAGTTTCAGTTTCAGTTATGTTAAAGTATATCAAGCCAAAGGGCTTTTGTTCATGCTTAAAAGTGTAACTTCTGAGATCCAGCCTAACTACTAATAAAAGCAAGACATGTGACCTTGGAAAGTTAACTTCAGGCTTGTTTTTGCTAATACGAGGTTCTTTTCCAAAGAATCTAGGTTTTGGGTTATTTCAGTCTAAGGAAATTGTATTTATTTATAGTACAATACTTTATTGTCGACTTTGCTGAGTTGAACTATTTCTTCTTTTAAGTTATTAGAGCCAGAAATATTTGATAATTGCTCTGGAACCCAGAGAAGACAGAGTGAAGACTTTTTATGCATAAACATGTAGGTAGATTGTTTCATTTCATCTGGAAAGATAATATAGTTATCTTTCTGAACCCTCAAAAAATCACCATGAATACCTATTCTCCCAGTCATGTGCCCTCTCTAATCATACAGATATTAGATAGTAGAAATGAGACAGTATATTTGTTTTACTCAGACCAACTCTAAAAAGTTCAATACTAGTGAATATTCTGTCTTTCTCTCTGTATGTGTGTGTGTGTGTGTGTATGTGTGTATATACTCATAGATTCAAATAGATCCAACAAATCATAATACAGTGTAAACAGAGAAAATGATCCTGTGAAGGCACAGACATAAAGATAAATTTAATAAATCATAGCATGCTATGGTATAGAATGTTCTTTCAACTATTTTATGCGATTCCAAGTTGAAATCCAAAGAGTAACGTCTCTTCTGGGAGGGAATGGTGATTATAAATAAAAGACATGAGGGAGTTTTGCAAAAAACCCTTACTTGGAAAATGTTTTTATTTGGTGCCCATACAACTTTTTGCTTGTTTGACTTTCAGTGGTTTATGGAAAGATGCAAGAACTTAAGTAGATCTTCTAGATGTGATTCTGTAGGAGCAGAAAATATTTTTTTTCACTTATCACTGAGCCAACTCAAACTCTATTTCCAACTCAAAAGCAAACCCAAATAATATTTAACTTTTCTGGCTTACATTACTCATTTAAAAAGTAAGTTTAAATTGGCAGTCAGAACAATTGTATAACCTGCTAGGGAAGAAATCTCAGAACAACGATATTTAAACTTAGATTGTCAAATACTTGATAAGACTAAAAATCATTGGAGAAGATCATTTTTATTTTGATCATTTGTCATTTGGGGGTTATTTATTTGCCATTGAAAAGTGATTTACTCTTAGGCTCATATCTCAAAAAGAGCTAGAAACAATTTTAAAAAACTAATATTATATTAGGCAGGCATCCCAAAAGTTGATAGGACACAACTGTACAGTAGAACTTGGTGATATAAATGGCTTACGTTTCCTAAGAAATGAACTTTATAACTTTGTTAAAGCTTTATCCCCTTTGAATAATGGGCCTTTTTTGCCTAGGAGTGAAATAATTATGTATGGTACTATACCATAACACTCTCTGAAAAATATATTGCATCAGATTCATGATGTTGTAATTTAGAATTTTAAAGGTAAGAGAGTGAGCTTTTAAATTTAATATCTCAGGGACTTTGGATCCTATCCACCCAAAACTTGGCTGGCAATTTGTCTCCACAGATGATTTTAATGGTTTAAATTAGTTACGGCTTTTCAAATTGTGAAGTAGCCAATAATTTAGCTTTGACCAGAGTTTAAACAATTAGTTGTAACCAGCTGTAGTTATTTTAAAAATCAGGTTTTAGAGTAAAAGAAGTGTGGTTAGTTAATACTCTTATTACTCAGAGTCTTATATGCTTAATAATAAAATTCCAGAGATATTGATCTGAGGGGGAACTCATTTTTGTGAATAATTTTCCAATATATTGTTGTGTGTAAGTGAAAATTAGAAATGAAGAGCAATAGTTTCAAGACTTTGAACCACTTCTATCTTCCCTTGTATACTCATGAATAATATTTCTGTGGCCTAGCTAAGTTTCTAAGTTTGTAGTATAATTTTGAAATCATCTATCATTTGTACATTGTGGAAAAGAAGGCAGAGCTCAAATAGTGGCATAGGTTTCCCAACTCTATTCCATTGCAGAGTTTAGAGCCTTTTGAATTGCCTTGATCTAGATTTTACAAAAGCCTTCGGTGGCAGGTTGCCAGTTTCCATTAAACTTACACAGTATTAGTCTTACTTGAGCGTTTTTGGATTGCTATTCAATAACTCAGCAGACAAAGGGACATAATGCCCATCTTGTATTGGCTGGACCAACAAGTGCACTTGAGGCTGTTAACAGAGAGGTTGAAAAAGAGGCTGCGTATGGGGATGCAGAATTTTAAGTACCTTCTCATGGTTAACTATATGGTTTGTACTTGTGTCCTTTTCTGGGCAATTATGCCAACTGTGATCTTCTGCTCTTTCTCTTTATTTATAAGATGATTCAAATTAACATTAGTGTCACCATAGGCAAGGGAGGATGGCTTTGAAAAAATGGAGGTAATAAAAAAGGCCACTTTTTCCAAGCACCCTTTTTTCTTGCCTAGATACTCTCACCTTTGAATAAACATAGCATGAACAAAGAAAATTTATCCCATTTATCGGGATTAAACATAATTACAGTGTGTTTTAAGAAGTGGTTTATAACCAATTCAAGAGCTCTCACCTTTTCTGGATTTTTTCCTGCAACAACATCTGATTTGACTCCATAACAAAAGTCTACCCATCTACAAACCTTTTTTTTTTTTTTTTTCCTTTTTGTCTTTTTTCGTGACCGGCAACGGATCGCAACCCTCAGTGTCGCGCCCGTACTGGACCGGGACCGGCAACGGGATCGCAACCCTCGGTGTCGCGTCCGCACCTCGCTCAGCCAGTGAGCGGCCGGTCTGTATGTGGGATCCGAACCCTCGGCGGCGGGAGCGCCACCACGCTTCCCAAGCGGCGCACTGTAGCAGTGCGCCACCGCGCCAGCCAAACCTTTAAGTTTAATAAGTATCAGACTTGAGTTAAGTGAATACTATACTCTATACAGAAATTTTGGAAGGAAGTGATAACGGTGGGCTGGGAGGCAAGTGGTCTGCTACCATCATTGGGCTCTAAATTAGACATTACCTTTAACTTCAGTTTTTTTGGATCTATCAAATGGGAAGGAATTTGATTAATAATTTTCTGAATTCTCTTCCCACTACAAAATAAGTGTCACTATGACATTACTTTAAAGACTATGGTCAGGACAGAATGAAAAAGTAAAAGGAGAAAAGGAGGCACTAACATTTGTCTAGAGACATTCAAATCAAGAGATTTTGGCAACTAAATTTAGTAATGGAATAAAAGAAAAAAGTGTGATGTTGGTATTACCACATAGCAACTTAATTCTCTTTCTTCTGGCTTCCACAATCACTCCAAAAACATGCAGTTGTCATGGAGGGATAGCAGCCTCATATGACAATTTGTAGACTAGGAGACTTGTCAATTGACACATACAATCTACAGGGAAGGAAGCTGGACCCTCTAGAATTTTCTATGTTCCACTCTTCTTTCTATACAGTCTCAGTGGTATCAGCAAGTCAACGAGGAAGATGGAAATAAAAAGCAGTTATGTCAACATAGCCTAAGAGATGGGGCACAGTGAAGAGAAGGCTATATTGAAATGAGATTGAAAATGTGATCCTGTTGGATATACATTGTACACAGTGCTCTGCTAATTACTCTGTTCACATTTTGAAAGCTACATCAGAATAAACTTTAAATAGGGTAAACAACAATGCAATCATAAAATCTTATTAGAAACTTCTATTTGGGCCTAGTGTAATCTTGTTCTAGTAGCACCTAATGCTGATTTGCTAGGTAAGTGGAGAAAATAAAAATGTGATGGAATGTGCTCAGAAAAATGCATAATTTTCCTTTTTCTTAATATAAAAACCATGGTGTCAATCAATGTAGTGTTTGTACACAATGTATAAAAAATTACCTTGAACTATTTGAAAATAATTATCTTTTCTTATTTATTAATTTGTGCATTAAAATAATAATTGAGTATCAACTATGTGCCAGGCAGCAAGTGTACTGTGATACGATGATAAATAAGACCCGGTCCCCATCTCCCAGGAGTGTGCTGTAGAGTCAAATAATACTGGATTGCATGTCCTTTGTTACAATGGCAAGTGTCAGCAGCCTATATTATAATCTGACAGAAAAACTAAGTATTATGTAATCAAGCAAGTTCTTTTAGCGCGTATCCACTTCATGGTGTTCTGCTACTATGAAAAATTATGCTCACAAATGCTCCTTCCTAGCATTTTAAAGGATGAAAAATGCCTATATGGTAAAATTAATCCCAATTCATTCTGGATATTATTTTATGTAGAATTAGGATATGAAGATATTAGCCAAGAGAATGAAAAATGAGTGTACCTGCACACAACTGTGTGTTCTATTTTTCAGGCTTAACAGCTTAGCTGTAACATTTGTACATTAGCTAAATAACATCTCAAGGGGAGCTGGAGATAGAACCTTGATGTCTACTGATTGTACATGTGTGAGTTTGTGCTCTCAAAGGATGGTCCTTAAAAAACTCCCTGCTGGAAGCTATTGTGCATATTGTAAAAGGACCGTTGCTAAGTGCCAATTGAGCTAGTACTGTATACTTGCCATTTAAAAAGAAGATTTCATACCACTTGATTATGTTAAATAGAAATGTTTGAAATTTATACAGAATTACATTAAAATGGTACAGTAGTTATATGTCTAAAGAGCTGCGACTACTCTATCCCATAACTAATGTCAATCCTTCTGGTAGGTGGTTTAATGTGAGACTGCCACAGAATGTATTTGACAAGATGTATAGAAAGCCTTGGAATAGTGAGCCTATAAATATATATTGTAATAGAACCTAAACCCATGTTTGCATTGAAATGCATCTATATATATATATGGTCTCTAATAACACAAACAGCAGTTTGACTGAATTTTTAAGTACATACAGTCAGGTATAACTCAAGCAAATATATTTTATTGTGTGCTTTCTAGAGTCAAAGTGTCATGTTTGGTGCTGTACTGAGTTCATGTGCAAAAATAACGTGTGTTACTTTTGAGAAATTCTTTCAAAAATTTTATCTCTTCAGAGGCTCCTAATTTTTTATACAAAATAGGGGAGCAGGCAAATTTATGCAATCTTTTAAGTAAGTCTTTTCCATCAATCAATTATGTTTCCAGTGGATATGTGTTCTGTGCTCCTTAGTTGTAATGTATATAAATCATAAATGTAATAATAAGCTACCTTAAATCATAAAAATATAAAACTGGAAGGGAAGTAAGGCACATGACTCTACCTCCCCTTCCTCCAAATGTTCCATTGAAATAACAAACAAAAAAAAGAAATACTTTTAAAGAATAAAATTAGGTAAAATCAGGTAGGTGCTGCCACGAGACACCCCCAGCTCAGGCCAGAGTGCACTGCCCAGAGAAGCCGTAAAGCAATGAGGCACACAGGACCCCAAGACACCTGCATCAGAACAGGTAGGCACCACTGTGGGACTCCCAGCCCAGGCCAGTCTCCATGGCCCAGAGAGGCCTGAGCCTCCTGCCCACAGGCACTGAGGCAGCCGTGCCAAATTGGCAGTCCCGGCAGGATCCTAGCCAGACATTAGGGTCAAACGAGTGAACCATGAAATCCCCTGCCACAATGACTAAACACCAAAGGAAAGATACCAGAAATATGAAAAATCAAGAAAGTACAACACCAAAGGGTAAAAATAACTCTCAAGCTCTAGATCCTATAGAACAGGAAGTCCTTGAAATGACTGACAAGGAATTTTGAGTGATAATTCTAAGAAAACTAAATGAGATACAAGAAAACTCAGTTAGACAACACAATGAAATGAGAAAAAAATATACAGGAAATGAAAGAAGAAATGTACAAGGAAATCAATGCCCTGAAAAAGAATGTAGCAGAGCTTGCAGAGCTGAAGAATTCATTCAACCAAATAAAAAACACAACAGAGAGTTTAACCAGCAAGCTAGAACAAGCAGAAGAGAGAATTTCTGACCTTAAAGATGGGCTGTTAGAAATAACACAGGCAGACAAAAAAAGAGAAAAAAGAATTTAAAACATTGAAGAAAATCTGAGAGAGATAACCAACAACCTTAAGCGCTCAAATATCCAAATCATGGGTATTCCAGAAGGAGAGAAAAAAGAAAACCGTGTTGAAAATATATTCAACAAAATAATGGCAGAAAAATTCCAGGTATAGGGAAAGGCACAGATCTTCAGATTCAGAAGGGTCAAAGATCCCCAAACATATTCAACCCAAAAAGGTCCTCTCCAAGACATGTTATAGTACAACTGGCAAAACTCAATGACAAAGAGAAAATCTTAAAAGCTGCAAGAGAGAAGCATCAAGTCACCTATAAGGGAGCTGCAATCAGACTAATATCAGACTTTTCATCACAAACCCTAAAAGCCAGAAAAAGAATGGGATGATATGTTCAAAATACTAAAAGACAAAGATTGCCAGCCAAGAATATTCTACCCAGCAAGGCTAGCCTTCTGAAATGAAGGGCAAATAGTATATTTCTCATACAAACAAAAACTGTGGGAGTTCACTACCACAGGACCAGCCTTACAAGAAATTCTCAAGGGAGTACTGGGTTTGATAACTGAAAAACAACCACCACTGCTATAAATACTCAAGGGAAAATAAAATAAAATTTTATTTCATAAAATAAAAATGCTAGCAATAAAGAAAAAAACACGTTTATCTGTCACCCCAAGAAACTAACAAATACCAGAGACAAACAGTAAATCAGAAAGAAAGGAACAAAAGACACTTAAGACATCCAAAGAAAAAACCAATAAAATGCTAGGAGTAAATCAACACTTTTCAATAAAAACTCAATGTAAAAGGATTAAATTCCCCATTCAAAAGATTCAGACTGACTGACTGGATTAAAAAGGTGGACCCAACTATATGCTGCCTTCAAGAGACTCACCTTAACTGTAAAGACAAACATAGACTAAGATCAAAAGGATGGAAAAAGATATACCATGCAAATAGAAATGAAAAGTGGGCTAGAGTAGCTATTCTTATATCTGATAAAATAGACATTAAACCAAAAACCATAAAAAGAGATAAAGAAGGCCACATATAATAATAAAAGGATTTATCTATCAAGAAGACATAACAATATAAATATATATGGACCCAACGTTGGAGCAGCCAGATTTATAAAACAAACACTACTAGATGTAAAGAATGAGATAGACATAATATAATAATAGCATGGGACCTGTACTCCCCACTCTCAATATTGGACAGATCATCTAGGCAAAGAATCAGCAGAGAAACACACGATCTAAACAATGCTTTAGACCAAATGGACTTGGCAGATATCTACAGAACATTCCATCCAATAACCTCAGAATATTCATTCCTCTCATCAGCACATGGAACATTCTCCAGGACAGAACACAAGTTAGGTCATAAATCAAGTCACAACAAATTCAAAAAAATTGAAATTATTCCATGTATTTTTTTTAGATCACAATGGATTAAAATTAGAAATCAATAACAAATGAAATTCTAGAAACTATACAAACACATGGAAATTGAACAGCTTTCTACTTAATGACATATGGGTCCAAGAAGAAATTAAACAGGAAAACAAAAAATGAAACTAATTGAAACTATTGAAACTAATGAAAATAATGATACATAATACCAAAACCTGTGGGATACTGCAAAAGCAGTACTAAGAGGGAAATTTACCACATTAAATGCTTACTTCAGAAGAACGGAAAGATGGCAAGTAAACAACCTAATACTTCACTTTAAAGAACTAGACAAATAAGAACAAACCCAAATTTAGCAGATGGAAAGAAGTCTTTAAGATCAGAGCAGAAGTTAATGAAATAGAAACCCAAAAAACAATACAAAAGATCAATGAATTGAAAGGTGATTTTTTGAAAAGATAAATAAAATTGACAAACCATTAGCAAGGCTAACTAAAAAAGAAGAGAGAAGATCCCAATAACAAAAATTAGAAATGGAAAAGGTGATATTACAACTGAAACCTCAGAAATATGAGAAATCATTAAAGACTACTATACACAACTATACACCAACAAATTTGAAAATCTGGAAGAAATGGATAAATTTGTGGACACACACAAAGTACCAAAACTGAGCCAAGAAGAGACCAATAAATATAAAAGAGATTAAAGCTGTTATCGGAAGGCTCCCAACAAAGAAAAGCCCAGAACCAGATGGGTTCCCTGTGGAATTCTACCAAACATTCAAAGAGGAATTGATACAAATTCTGTACAGACTATTCCAAAAGATTGAAACAGAGGCCATTCTCCCAAACTCACTCTATGAAGCAAATATCACCCTGATACCAAAACCAGACAAAGATACAACAACAAAAAAAGAAAACTACAGGACAATATCCTTGATCAATATAGATGCAAAAATCCTTAATAAAATATTAGCTAACAAAATACAGTGATACATACACAAAATTATATACCATGATCAAGTGGGATTCATCCCAGAGATGCAAGATTGGTCGAACATATGCAAATCAATAAATGTGATACACCACATCAATAAAACCAAAGACAAAGACCATATGATCATCTCTACAGACACTGAAAAAGCATCTGACGAAATTCAACATCCGTTCATGATAAAGACTCTCTACAACTTAGGTATAGACGGAAAGTATCTCAACATAATTAAAGCCATATATAATAAGCCCACTGCAAATATCATCCTTTCAGCTTTTCCCCTAAGAACAGGAACTAGATAAGGATGCCCACTCTCACCACTCCTATTCAACATAGTGTTGGAAGTACTAGTGAGAGCAATCAGAGAAGAGAAGGAAATAAAGGGCATCCAGATTGGAAAAGATGAAGTCAAACTGTCCCTGTTTGCAGATGACATCATCCTATATATCAAACAGCCTAAATAAAAAAACTCTTAGAGTTGATAAATGATTTCAACAAAGTTGCAGGATACAAAGTCAACACACAACAATCAGTAGCATTTCTATATTCCAATAGTGAACATGCAGAAAAAGAAATCAAGAAAGCTAGCCCATTTACAATAGCCACCAAAAAAATAAAATGCTTAGGAATAAAGTTAACCAAGGATGTGAAAAATCTCTATGAAGAGAACTACAAACCACAGTTGAGAGAAATTAAAGAGAACACAAGAAGATGGAAAGATATCCGATGCTCTTGGATTGGAAGAATCAACATTGTAAAAATGTCCATACTACCCAAAGTGATATACAAATTCAATGCAATTCCCATCCCAATCCCAATGACATTTTTCTCTGAATTGGAAAAAACTATCCTAACATTTATATGGAATAACAAAAGACCACTAATAGCTAAAGCAATTCTGAGCAATAAAAATAAAGCTGGAGGCACAACACTACCTGATTTTAAACTATACTACAAAGCTATAATAACCAAAACAGCATGGCACTGGCATAAAAACAAACACAGGGATCAATGGAATAGAATAAAGAATCCAGAAATCAACCCATACACCTACAGCCATCTGATCTTTGACCAAGGCATGAAGTCTACACATTGTGGAAGAGACTGCCTCTTCAGAAAATGGTGCTGGGTGGGGCCGGCCCAGTGGCGCACTGCTACAGTGCGCCACTTGGGAGTGTGGCGGCACTTCCGCCTAGGGTTCAGATCCCACATACAGACCGGCCGCTCACTGGCTGAGCGAGGTGCAGGTGCAGCACTGGGGGCTGCGATCCCATTGCCGGTCCCGGTCCGGTATGGGCGTGACACTGAGGGTTGTGATCCGTTGCCGGTCACGAAAAAAGACAAAAAGAAAATGGTGCTGGGAAAACTGTATATCCATATGCAGGAGAATGAAACTAGATGCATAACTCTCACCATATACCCAGCTATTGCTATTCCACTGCTGGGAATATACCCAGAGGAATGGAAATCATCATGCCCAAGGGATACCTGTATTTCAATGTTTATTGCAGCATTATTTTCAATAGCCAAGAGCTGGAACCAGGCAAAATGCCCATCATCAGATGAGTGGATAAGGAAACTGTTGTATATCTACACAACAGAATACTACTCTACTATAAAAAAGAATGAAATACCACCATTTGCAGCAACATGGATAGACTTAGAAAAATTATGTTAAATGAAATGAGTCAGGCACAGAAAGAAAAATATCACATGTTCTCACTTATTTGTGGGAGCTAAAAATAAATAAATAAATACACAAACAAATGAGGGGGCGGGGAAGAAGACACAACAGTCACAATTCCTTGAACTTGTTAAGACAAGCACACAGTTATGATGTTGATGGAGGGGAGAGAGGGAGGGGGAGGGAGGATTCGGTAAAGGGACATGAAAATCAACTACATTGTATATTGATAAAATTAAATTAAATTAAAAAAATAAAACATGAACAGAAAAAAAAACAATACTGAGATGCTTTATGTTCATACTGCAGAAAACTAACAGGGAAAATGATGCATGTAGCAAGTAGAAAAATGTAACATTTTATAAGAACAAATATATGATTTACAGAAGAATTATCATCAAAAACAAATAGAGGGCCATGAAAAATAATCACATTGTATAATGTTGAATATACTAATTACCCTGATTTGAGCATCACATATTGCCCACAGGTATGGATATTCAATGCTGTACCCCACAGATGTGTACAATCAATTATGTTTCAATAAAAATTTAATTCTCAAAATTTTTTAAAAAAGAAAAAAAATTGTGAGTGCTATATCCAGTAAAAATATCTTTTTAAATGAAAAAAAAAGAATAAAATTATGCTGTATATTGAAAATAAAAAAAGAAGGCAGTTGTCAGACAGAAAGTTTGAAAAAATCTTGGAAGATAGGATATAAATGGTGGGGAGGGGGAAGAAGGAAGGACTAGAAAGGAAGAAAAGGCATAGTTCAAAACCCAGGATGGGCACAGACTTCCCAAGAGCTCAGGAGAAATGCTAAACCTAGAGTCAGCAAAATTGTTTTATGACATGACAATTATATCTTGATAAAACTGTTTATTTTTTTTCAGAGAAAAATAAAAGAATATAAGTGGATAATAAGGCAGCCATCAGTACATGGGGCCAGCAGGATCCTTTGCTCCCTCTCCCTTTTTATAGATTACTGTTCAAGAGAAGCTCCAGTTTCACGAGCATTCTCTTTAAAACAAAAATGATGTGAACTGAGTAGTTCTAGGGTGGACTTAAGCATGGAAAAGAAAAATGAGCAGAGTTTCACTTAGATCCTTACTACCACCATAAAGAATCGGGAAGGAAGAAGAAGAGACATTTATCTGCCCAAGAAGCAAAGTCCTCCATCTTCCTGGGAATCCTTTCCTGATGTTGCTTATGGGAGAGATCCCCATCTGCTAACCTGCCCAGTCCTCACAAACCCCAAGCAAACCCTACATTGGTCGGGTCTGTCCAATAACACAGCCACTGGAGCCAGAATCCCTCCTTCCTGGCCTGCCACCAACTCCCATTCAAAGGAAAACGTCTCTTAGAGAACTGACTGCTCATCTTCAGGGAAAATGAAAGCCAGTTAACTATCTCCATCAACCTGCTCCTTCTTTTACAAATATGAACCTACAAGCATGTGTCATCAGACATTTCATGAAAACCCAATGGCTTGAAGGGGAAGGATCAGTAAGAACACATACAGGAAATTCTGGGAAGTTTTATCCTTAGATTTGAGAAAGTATCTCACAAGCAGCTATAATAAAAGTGCTAATCAGAAACCCAAATGAGTTCCTAGAAATTTAAAATATGATTGCAAAATTAAAAAAGAGAATCACTGAACTGCTGAATACCAACTTAATGGAAATATTTCCAAGCAAGTGACCTGAGTAAGAAGCTTAAAGAAATGTCTCAGGGCTTAGAGCAAAAGACAATGAAATAAAAATATGAGACAAAAGTTAAAAGATATGAGAGTTTGATTCAGGACATCCAAAATTTATCACACAAGGTTTTAGAAACATAGGACAGAGAAATGAATGGGTGTGGAACAGGTAGTAGAAGAAAAATTATCATCACATCACCCAGCTACCAGAATGACAAAAACTGAATTTGATAAGACTTGGTGTTGGCAAAGATGTAGGAAGTAGGCAATCCCAAAAAGGATCAGTGAGAATGTAATCTGTGCAACTTCTTTGAGGAAAAATTAATTTACCCTTAATCCAGTATTTTACCTCTAAAAATTTGACCTATGAACAGTTTGTCCAAACGAGCAACAATATATATTCTAGTATTCACTTAGTATGATTTTAATAACTAAAACTTGAAACAATGTATCTATTTATCTATAGTGGCAGAAGGCATTAAGGATGGAAAAGAAAAGTGAGCAGTTCACTTAGATCCTTACTACCACCATGAAGAACTAGGAAGGTGAGAAGAGACACCTACCTTCACAAGAAGCAAAATCCTCCACCTTCCTGTGAAACCTTTCCTGATATTGGTACATCTATGTAGTCATTAAAAAATGAGGAAGTTTTTAATATGTCAATATAAAACAAACTCAAATTTTAATTTTGCCTTTAATTAAATATGTTAATAAATCAAAATATTCTCCAGGTTCATCCATGTTGTTGCAAATGGGAGAATTTCATTCATTTTTATGGCACAGTAGTATTCCATGGTGTATGTATACCACAGTTTCCTTATCCAATCATCCATTGATGGACATTTATGTTGGTTCCATGTCTTGGCTATTGTAAACAGAGCTGCGATGAACCCGGGAGTGCAGGTATCCCTCCGACATGATGGTTTCCATTCCTCTGTGTATATACCCAGAAAAGGGATTGCTGGATCCTATGGAAGATCTATCTGAGAAACCTCCATACTGTGTTGAGTGAAATAAGCAAAGCACAGAGGGATAAATATCGCATGTGCTCACTCATATGTGGGAACTAAGAGAGAGAGGAAGGAAGGAAAGAAAGACCATAGTAGCGCATTCGTCTTACACAGGGAGGGAACATTCCTAGGGCTGCAAAGTGGAGTGGGGGAGAGCGAGGAAGAGGAGGAGGTTGGGGGATAATTGGGTGGGGGACACAGGGTACAAAAGTAATTTCTGGTAATGGGTATGAATCTGGCCCTCACATCATGGGCAGGAGGGGTGACAATTAACTTTGCATCTCATGAATATTCATAATAAATAAATAAATAAAATAAAAATAATAGAACAAAATATTCTGAAAGCTTGATAAAAATGACTGAGGTATAAAATAAGACTAACCTTCAAAAACCCTGATTCATTTGCTAAAATTAAAAAATACTAATTTTATTTTTAAGTAATTTTTAATAAAGACGGTGATTCCTAAAAATAAAGCACAAAAATGAATCAAAAAGGAAATTCATGGGCCAGCCCGGTGGCGCACTGGATAGTGCGCCGCTTGGGAGCGTGGTGGCGCTCCCGCCGAAGGTTCGGATCCCATGTGGAGACCGGTTCCCGCTCACTGGCTGAGCACGGAGCAGGCGCGACACCGAGGGTTGCGATCCCGTTACTGGTCAGTAAAAAAGACAAAAAGGAAAAAAAAAAAAAGGAAATTCATAATTTTCTTCTAAAACAGAGAGTTCCTGGCTCATTCATATCTCTGAATCAATCATATAGAGAACATATGAAATATTTCTATGTATTTTCTGATTTTATTATGTGTAAATAAAGGAAGACTCACTTAGTAGAAGAGTAGAAAACTGTTTTTAAACTCATTTAAAGAATAATATGATTTTAAATGTATAAGGACATCTCATATTCATCAAAAAATAACAGAAAACTATTTTATGAATTATTCAAGCTATTAGTCATTTTCTCTAGCTTCTTCAACTATCAACTTCTGGTCACTTTATTTTTAATCATCAGAGAATAATTGTATCACTTTTAAATTCAAACATGTTACTTTTTCTAGTTGCTATTCACTCAAGAATAAAAGATTGGTAGAAGAGGATATTGGGCCTAAGAGATAAAACACATGCATATATATATATATATATATACACACATACACACAGACATATGTATATTTATAGTTATTTATTTAATAGAGAGATTAATATACAGTAACAAATTTAATCACAATAGAGGAGTGGTAAAAACAATGACAACCTAAGTCCTCTGAAATATAATACAGTGTTTGGGACATTTTATTAGTTTCCAAGCTGTGTACCTTGAAAACTCGTGTCCCTAAAATGTTAATGTATGTTAACTATATTAATTCTGAAAAGATTTCTATACTTCTATTTCTGGCATTCTGGCTGATTAGGTTCTAATGGACCCTTCCTCTATAAAACAGCTATATGATGCATAAGGTACTCTTTGAGATAGTCTAGTTTCCTAAGATGTAGGAAATATATTTCAAAACCTCTTTGTCACTTCCATACACATAGACACACTAACAGTGCCTGGAACCATACTGGTGGAGTGGAGCTGGGGCCAGAAAGATGAAAGTCAAGATGCTAATAGCAGGATTGCTTTTAAGACACTGAACTTCCTTTGATAAGGCAGAGAAGTTGGGACTGTTATTCCCTTGCAAAATCGAGAAGAGGACTGAGTGATTCTAGATTGGTATCCCTCCCAGTCACCCACAAAAGAAAATATTTTTGGAGAAAATTTTTTCAATTTAGGTCCACAAAACAGATAAAGATTGAGTGAAACACTTAACCAATGAAGATCATAAGGCCCATAATGAGGCCAGCTATGTTATGAAAGAGTTAAAAGAAACAATAAATAAAATATTTAGACATTGAGGAATATTGATATTAGAATTACTAGTCAACTTATGTAATTACACATGAAATGCTTGAGGAAACAAAAACATGTGTTAACAAAGATGAGCACATAACAAAAACTAGCAGGAATAAACTGATAGATTCAAAAAAAGAAAATGATACTTCTAGAATGAAAAAACGCAAGTGTGGGAAAAAAACTCAATGAAATAGCACGTAAGATACAAATAATGAATGAATACGTGAAATGGAATTACGTATGAAGAAATTGCCAAAATGTAGTAAAAAGACATGAAGATTTAGAAATATACATATTTAAGCCCAACCTTAGGTGGACTTTATTTTGGATTTAGACACAGCATGTCCCACAACTGGAAATTTAACAATAGCCTGTATATCATGTCACCAAATAAAAACCAACAAATTTGAGAGGAGGCTCCTATTAGAAGAAGATTTAGAAGAACTTCAGGCAACAATAAAACAACTCCTACCCTGGAGCTCCTTACTTCCTTCAGTCCCCCATGAAATTACAGGTGACTTAGAACCATCTCACAGCTTATTGGAGCCTTTGGCAATTAGACTCCACCAGTTATTCTTGGCATCTGTGTTGAACAGCAACCTGTAGCTGTCTAAGACTGTCCTTACAACCTTTTTCTACAATGGGTGCCCTTTGCACTAAACACCCACTAGATGAGATATGCCTTTCAAAATTTGTATTGTGACATGGAAATTGCATTACTAATATCTTAGCAAATTTTATGAACAGACCCTTATTCTCATAGACAATTTCACTTACTGTTCTACTACACCTCCTGGATCAGTGGGAGCCTACAAGACTTGCCGTGATTAAAAGAACATCTCTCCAACATGAGAAAATCTCAAGGAATAGCATAGCCATATGACATAATAAAAAGATATTGATGTCTTACAGCAGTTGGTGCCCCCACAATAGGCTAACTTCAGGTGGTTGTCCTGGCCAGAATACATCATCCCCAAACTGATAAAAGTATACTTTTGCATAAATTCATGAGCCATCTTAATGGCTTACCTATTTGTTGAGAACAGTGGATACTCTGGCTGAAGTAGCAAAGCCAAACCACTATGGAACAACTTTTATGAAAAGATACAGTTAATCACAAACCCAGTATATCTGTTACATAAATATGTGCACGTATGAAATGAGCACATCTCAAGGAAAACAATAGACTGAAGTAGTCAATCACAGGCAGCTATCTCTGCTATCACCTACTTGATCCATGCTCAAATCCACCATGGTAATGGAACCACCATTAAGACTAGGTTGCCCAGTAAAAACATTCTGACATGCATAGAATCCACTGTTACCTGAAAAAAACTCTATTATTTGCCAACCACGTCAGCCTTTCCAGTGATAATCTCTAACCGAGTTGGCATGTCCAGCTGTCTTCAGCTATTTATGAGCTGCACATGACTGACTTCTGCATTTGCTAAACTCCAAATCACACAGATGTTGGGGGAGAGAAAGAGGAGAGCTTTAGGAAGCACAGTAGACTTGTCCTCCTTTTCCTAAACAGCACCCCTTTGAGAGGTAGAATACATGACTTTCCTCTTGTTTTTTATTCGTTTTTTTTTTTTTTTGTTTTGTTTAATGCCTGTTTGTTTTTTCCTCAGATAGAGGATACCTCAATATGAATGAGTTCGAACACTGACTTTGCTTTAAGAGGTTACCTTCTATTCTTGAAGGTTGCTTATACTGACAAAATGTGACTCCTGAGTTCCGGTGAAACTCAGCAAGCTGAAAAAAAGGGCAGAGTGGCTCACTCCCACCCACTTGTGAAAACACTGGTCATTCTCATAAAGTTGAACATTTTCATATTTAACTGCGTCTTGGTATATAAATCACCTTTTGCGTATTTACGTACATACTCTTGCACATGTGCACCAGGAAACAGGTATGAAAATATTTACATAAACATTGTTCCTAATAGCAAAAAACCAGAAACAGCTCAAATGTATATCAAAAGGAGACTGAATGAATAAAGTACACTTACATTGGAATTTTACACAGCAGTGAAAAGAAATGCTGTGCAGCTACATATTATATGCAGCCATACAGATGAATCTTAGAAATGTAACATTAAAAATAAAATTTAAAAAGTTACAAGTACCAGTATATTGCATATCACGTTTTCATGAATCTCAAAAATAAGCAAAACTAACCATTGTGTTATTTATTACTCTCTCATATATGATAAAAATCATTGTAAAAACAATTAGAGATGCAAAATTCAGAATGGGGTTAGTTAACTTCTAGAGGTAAAGCATAGATGCGCATAGGAAATAGAACGTAGCTTCATGACAAATTTTTGGTAAAATTTCCATTGATGGATTGTGTGGTGTGTCCACAGAAATTTGATATATTATTGTTTATTATATTTATGTTTGCATGTATCTGTTTGTATATACCTTGTATTATATTTTAAAAGGTAATGAAAGAAATATGTTAAACGTTGTTTAAATTTTTTTTTGGTAAAATATGTCAGGGCAAGTTAATAATAAGTAAGTATATTTAAGGCTGGACTTCTCAGAGATTTCAATATAGTATTATTCATTGTGAATCTCCAAATGGGGCTGTATTTCTTAATGGAAACCTGAGGGAGGGAAAAATCTCATAAGTAATTAAGAATGCTCCTCTCTTTCCAAATTCCTCTACCATCAACCCACCATTTTATCTCAAAGTTTATCATTAATTATCCCTTAATGCATTAAGTATCCATTAGTCCACTGACAAATTATGAATATCCTTGGGTGAGATAATGTTACTCAACCAACTTCTAGTACACAAGAGTCTAGCTGGCAATAACATATCACTTTTGAAAGTAGAAAATATCTGTGGGGAAATAGGCAACAGGGCAAGTAAGTTAATTTTGGTAAGAAAAGGGGAGGATTCAGTCTAGAGAATGCAGTGTCATGTAGGATACATGGGCCGATGTGACTGTGGGTATATAGGATTTAGTGTGAGGTCAGGGAGTCTCCTGGGGGGAGAAGAGCAGCAAGAGAAAGAGAGGTCAGAGTGGGTTTCAATGGCTTATTCAGTAGCTGCCACCATCTCCTTTGCAGACTTAGTTCTTGTTTTTTGATTCCTTGCTGCGACATGCCAAACATGTTGGAACTAGGTGTGTTATAGCAGATACCGTTATTAGCCGTCATATCCCAGGGTTCACCTGCTACTTTGATGCACAGTTATTGCATATACCAATGACTTCCTATCTTAAGCACCGATGTCTCTTTCTGTCTGAGGTCATCTTCACCTGGGGTACAGGGCAGACCCAGAGTGTCTTGCTTTGAAAGTTGACAAGACCCACCCTCAACCACTGAGGGTACTGAGATGGCTAACTATCCAAGCTATCTTCTACCTTGGGAATGTGCTTACATTAACTTTCTGAGGATTCCTAAGAGGAATGAACTCAAGTTGTAACCTACCCATTGACATACCCTCTTTATGGTCCTCTTCCTTTCTTTTCTCACTTCTTTATTCTTACACTGTGCTTCCTGGGATCACCTCGCAAATAAACTACTTGCGCCTAAATCCTTCTCTCAGGGTCGGCTTTTAGAGAATGGCAACTTGACATGTATGCACTCAGATTTTTTTTTTTAATATTTTCTTCTTTTTTTTTTTCTTAATTTGTTCAGTGTCATATGGATACAAGAAATGCTGGAGTGGATGTCAGGTGATGTAGTATTGTCAGTGTGGTGTGTTATTGTGGTACCCATGCTGCAGTACATTTACATAAAGTTCTTTAATCAGTACTGTTTCTCTCACTCCTTCTACCACCAGGGCAAAGGCTTACTATATTGCACAAGATAAAGTTATTTCTGCTGCAGGCAGGTTACTTATCATTAAGCCTCAACTGTCAAACTCAATACAGAAAAATCTAGAAGCCAAACCCTGAGTGACTGTTCTGAAGCTGTCGTACATGGGAGGAGGATGGGAAAGTATGGAAATGAGGAGGAGGAGGAGGCCATGCCTTTCTAATCAAGAAATGATGCTTTCCAGCATTGTCACTTTCTCCACATGTCAGTAGAGGAGGGTTTTTCTAATCACCAATGATCTTTGAAGAATTCTACAGGCAATTCCATCTTGTATTTTGAGAATTTGGAGCACTGGTGCCTCACATCAGAACCAGACTTGTAGATAACCAATTACACTCTGCTAAGTCAGTCTGATCCATAATTAAATATGTCAAGGGCACAGGGAAGTTTAACAATAAGGTATTGTTTTAGTCTTTTGGATAGTTTTTTTTCAGTAAATGCAAAATGGTATAATAATGGTATTTAGAAAAAGAATAAGCAAGCAACTGTATTGTGCCCTAAGAAGACTATTTTACCAGTGGCCTAAGCTGGGAACCCATAATTATTCAAATATATACTCCTGTTTGTACAGGATTTAGGAGCCCCTGCCCTGTCAGTTCTGAGTTCATTGCTCTCGGCAATTTGACAACACAAATCAAAAAGTAATCAGAATTCTTCCAAGCTCTCTTAAACTTGGTAGAGAATTCATGTTGAATACATTGATTTTTTTTTTAACATAAGTGATAGGGGAACCATATGAAAATGCCTCCCTCTGACTTCTCAGCAATGTCAGGCTACTCATGTAGGCGAGGATCCAGAACAGAGGAATGTAGAGGAGTAAGAATTCTGCCCTTCTGAAAAAGGGTGACATCTATATTTGATAAGGCCAAAGAAGCAACATATGAAAAGAGATCAACTGGAAGCCATGTGCATCCTTCCATGACCTACCCTGAGGACAGGGCAATATTGATAAATGTGGATTTTCTTGATAATTTATCCAAGAACCCCAATAAACATCTCAGAACACACGATGCCTCCTTATATATGCATTGAAAATGAGCAACTGGTGAACACCTCTGTGTGGTATAGAGTTATATTAAAGCACAGAAAGACATAGATGTGGCCTGGGAGATCTTATAACTGAGTAGTTATTCTAATGTAACATGGCTTCAAAATCTTAAGCAAAAACAGTGAAAGTGGTCTAATGAACAACAATTTCTATACAATATCATGAGAGAAATAGCTTCAATGTTAATTTAAATACTGAGATAAACCATGGGCAAAGCTTTCCATTTGGAAATATTTTTTTACCCTTTATGTTCAGTAGTGTACTGAGCCAGCTCACATTAGTTAAGGAGAGTCGATTGTGCACATCTCTTCTGAACTCTACATTTCATGACATCAGATGGGTACCTTGAAATTGACCATAATGGAAGTATTTACACTACAGAAACAGGAAATGGACAAATGTTAAAAATTATAACTCCCTTCCACCCCAGCCTGTTGTTAAATATTTATAAGTATATACACCCACTTATATTGAAATAAAAAATGAACACAAGCAGAAATGCCCACCTTCTTGCCTATGTCCAGGGAATTCATCTCACTCAGATACTCTGGTCACGATGAGTCTGGGCCCTGGGGCAGTTCTAATTTTCTTATTATTTCCTCAACTTTTTTGAAGTATAGTTGACAAAGAAAAATTGCATATGTTTAAGGTGTACAATGTGATGTTTTTATATATGTATACATGTGAAATGATTACCACAATTAAATGAATTAACATATTTACCATATCACATATTTACCTTTTTTGTGTTTGTAGTGAGAACATTTAAGATCTGCTCTCTTAACAAATTTTAAGTACACAATGCAGTATTATTAATTATAATCACCTTGCTGTACATTAGGTCTCCAGAACTTATTCATCTTGCATGACTGAAAGTTTCTACCTTATAACCAACATCACCTGCTTTTCCCACACCCTAGCCCCTTGCAACCACCATTCTACTCTATGCTTTTATGAGTTCAACCTTAGATACACATATAAGTGAGATCATGCAGGATTTGTCTTTCTGTATCTGGCTTATTTCACTTAGTGCAATGTCTTCAAGATGTATCCATGTTGTCCCACGTGACAGGATTTTTTTTTTAAGGCTGAATAACATTTCATTGTGTATATGTATATCACATTTTCTTCATCCATTCATCCATTGATGGACACATAGGTTGTTTCCACCTCTTGGCTATTGTGAATAATACTGTAATGAAATAAAAGTGCAAATATCTCTTCAAAATACTGATTTCATTTACTTCGGCTGTATACCCAGAAGTGGAATTGCTGAATCATATGAAAGTTCTAGTTCTAATTTTCTAAGGAAACTCCATACTGTTTTTCAGAATGGACTGTACCAATTTACACTCCCACCAGCAGTGTAAACATCAGGTTTCCAACTGTGGACAAGTGACCCAATCTCTGTGAGACTTAGATTTTTCATATGTAAAAATGGTTGTGATACTTGCTCTATCTGTTTGGCAGCCTTGTGGTGAGATTTGAAATGGATAATGCATGTGAAAAAACAAACGATAATGTACCTACATTTATATAATGTATCATATACACGTGTATCTATTTAGTATGCCTACACATAATATTATGGTAATAGTGGTTAATAGCTGATACTTATTTAGTTTTTAGTATGTGCCCAACACTGTTCTAAATACTGCACATCTTTTAATCATTTTATCCCCATCAACCATATGAGGTAGTAGCTATAATCATCCCCATTTTACACATGTGGAAACTAGGATACAAAAAGGTTAAATGATTTGCCCAAGATCACAACGTCAGTAAGTGGCAGAACTAAATCCAGGCAGTCGGGCTTCAGATCCTGAGCTCTTAACCACTACAGAGGTGAGGTACTTAAGTTCCCAGAGAGATCTGAGATAGTACATATAAAGGTAAAGTACAAATATTTTTGATAAAAAAGTGATTTGCTCTAGAAGTGTGAACTTTAATTCCTCCATTGGCACCTTGGTATGTCAGCCCCAAAATATCATAATTAAATGAAAAATTTTATTTTTGGGATATATTATCATTTATTTAATCTCCTTTTGCTAAACATTTGAATTGTTTTCTTTTTCTATTTTTACTAATATAAATAGAACTTTAATGAAGATACTGACATTTAAATCTGTGCCCACATTACCCATAATTTCTGAGGAAACTAGTTCTAGTAAAAAGGTGTTGAATTTTAACTCTTGAAATTTGACAAATAAAAATTGGTATGCATATCCTTTTAAAAAAAATTAAAACATAATTGATTATACATATTTGGGGGGTACAGAGTTGAATATAAATACCAGTATATAATGTGTGATGATCAAATCAGGATAATTAGCATATTCATCATTACAAAACATAATCATTCTTTGTGTCCATTAACCTATTTCTTGATAACTCCCCTCCCACTCCCCCTTTCCTACCTCTAGTAGCCACAGTTCTGTTGAAAAGAGAAAAATTTTAAACAGAAAATTTCAGTTGACTTAAGATTTTATATCATACCAAGGATAAAAATATTAATATTACTATAATGCCAGAAGCCCCTAACATTTGAATTTTCATGGATCATTAAAAACAGAAAAAAATGTATTATTTTCTTCTACTGTTAAGCAGTATGGTTACATTGCCAAATATTTAAGGAAAAATAATGAAGAGAAATCTCATTCCTATACTCAGTCTTATCATATGAGTGGCTTTTGTTTTTCAGTATTTTTTTTTAATTTTGCAAATCAGAGTTTAGAAGCAGTTTTGATCATATTTTGTATACAATTTTATATGGTGTTTTAGCTTAAAATTTCAACATAAGCAGTTTTACATGTTGCTATAAATACATAAAAATATTATTTAATGGCTGAATCCTGGTATTTGGAGTAAATATACCATACATTACATAACATTTCAATCTTTTTAAATTTGTTGAGACTTAGTTGTTGGCCTAACACATGGTCTGCCCTGGAGATTGATCTGTGTGCTGATGAGAAGAATGTATATTTTACAGTTGTTGGATGAAATGTTCCATAAATGTTTGTCTAATCCATTTGGTCTGAAGTGATGGTAAAATCCAATATTTTTCTGTTAATTTTTTTGTCTAGATGATCTGTCTGTTGCTGAGAACAACATGTGAAAGTCCCCAACTATTACTGTTTTGAGGTCTCTCTCTCTCCTGTTAAATCCAATGACAGTTTTTTTTATATATAAGGGTGTTCCAGTGTTGGGTTCATATATATTTATGATTATTATATCTTCTTGCTGCATTGATTCTTTTATCATTATACATATTCTTCTTCGTCTCTTTTTGTAGTTTTTGGTTTGAAGTCTATTTTATCTGATATCAGGATGGTGCCTTCTGCTCGTTTTTGGCTTCCATTTGTTTGGTATATGTTTTTCCATTCCTTCACTATTTGTCTGTGTGCCTTTATTGGTGAAGTGAGTTTCTTGCAGGCAGCATATAGTTGGGCCTAGTTTTTTAATATATTCAGCCAGTCTATATCTTTTATGTGGGAAATTTTATCCATTTACATTCAGCATTGTCATTGAAAGGCATTTGCCTTGTTCCTGCCATTTTATTAATTTTTTATGGTTGTTTTATATTGCTTTTGCTCCTTTCTTTCCTTTTTTATTGTTTGTCTTTGTTGTTTGGTGTTTATTTGTAGTGATAAGATACATTTTCTTTCCCTTTCTCTTTTGCGTTGTCTGTTCTAGTGGTTTTTATTCTTTCTCATGTATTTATGGTGATATATGTTGCTCTTTTGATTCCAGATGTAGTACTCCCTTGAGAATTTGTTGAAGGCCTGGTCTTTTGGTGGTGAATGCTCACAGCTTTTGTTTGTCGGGGGAAGACACTATTTCTCCTTCATTTCTGAAGGAAACATTTGCTGGATATAGTATTCATGTTGGCAGTTTTTTTCTTTTAGGACTTTGAATATGTTATCCCACTGTCTCATGACCTGTAGGGTTTCTGTTGAGAAGTCTGCTGTTAGCCTGATAGGGATTCCCTTATAGGTGATTTGATGCTTTCCTCTTGCTGTTTTTAGAATTCCTTCTGTGTCTCTGACTTTTGACAATTTGACTACAGTGTGTCTTGGTGACATCCTTTTTGAGTTGAATCTGTTTGGGGATCTTTGAGCATTTTGGATCTGTGGGATCATCTCTCTCCCAATACTTGAGACTGCTTCAGCTATTATTTCATTAAATAGGCATTATTTCATTCAATTCCTTTTCCTTTCTCTTTCCTTCCAGTATGCCCATAATATGGATGTTTGCACACTTAAGTTTATCAGAAAGATCTTGTAAGTGTTCTTCATTTTTTAAAATTCTTTTTTCTTTTTGGGGGGTCCATCTATGTTAATTCAAAAAGCCTGTATTTTAGCTCAGAAATTCTTTCTTCCACTTGTTCTAGCCTGATGCTATACTTTTTATTTTGTTGAATGAATTTTTCAGTTTCAGGATTTCTGCTTTTCACTCCATTGTGCTTTTTTTTCTTTTCACTCCATTGTGATTTCTATCTATTTTTTTCATTCATTATGTTGAGTTTCCTTAATATTGACATTTGGGATTTCTCTTCAGGTGATTTACCATTTTCCTGTTATTTGAGGTCTGGTATTGAAGAATAGTAGTCTTCTTTGGGGGATGTTTCCCTGTATTTTCATGCTTCTCATATACCTAAGTTGATGTCTAGGCATCTGGTGATGTAGTTGCTTCTTTTAATTTTTGGAGTGGCTATTGATGGGGAAGACCCTTACCCATACAAGTGTTTTATCTTGATAGCTGGATTGGCCTTCATAGGTTTTGCTCTGGGTGGGCACTGTAGTAAGTGTTGGCATACTCCCTGTACCTCCTCCACTGGTGTGGGCAGGCCACTATATCAGAAAGGATACTGGGATCCTGGGGAAGGTGGTGTGGATCTAGATGGCTTGTACACCCCCAGCATGCTCTCCACTGGTGCTGGCAGGTGCCCTGCATCTGAAACACCTCTGAGCCTTGGGGATAAAAGGGCATGGATCCATGCAACTAGTGAAAGGGGCTGACACAACCCCTGCTTACTGTCCAGTAGAGCAGGTGTTGAGCATTAGGTTGGGCATCACTCTGAGCTCCCCGGAGACGGATGGTGTGGATCCAGATGACTGGCATACTCCCCCCACTCTGTTGGCACAGGCAGTTCTCATATGTTGAGTGGGGCTCTGTGCTCCCAGAAAGAAAGAGAACATGTACCTAGGTAGCCAGCATGTTCCTCCATCCCTCCACCTCTGCTAAAGGTGGCAGAGCTGCTGGGTTGGTGGGACTCTTGAGTACCCCAGCTTCTAACCCAAAATGGTGATGTCCAGTGGCAGCCTGGGACTGAGGGTGGAGGGGGTGACTCCACATGTAGTTTCCCTGTGGGAAAATACAGTCATGTAGGCTCTTAGCTGCTCCACATGCTGGACTTACTGTCTGTGAGGGTCATACAGTTACCCTGCTGCCTGGTTTGCAGTCATCTAAGGTGAGAACACTGGCCACTAACCTTCTCCCACCTACCTTTCCCAGCAGCACTGGGTTTCTCACGTCTCTATGCCAGTTCTTATTGGAAGTTTCTCCTGTCCTTCCATGTTTTTGTCTTGTTTCCAGTTCTTAGGTGGGGGTCCCTCACTGTTTAGCTGGATTCTGTTGTTTTCTGCTAGACACTCTACTTTTCAGGTGACTATCTATTTGTTGCTTTGTACTTTTTTTGTATTAGAGGTGAAGCTGGTTGCCTCTAGTTAGCCATCTTTCTGGAAAAGCCAAGTTGTACTTATTGACATAACTATAAAAGTCAAGTCTTAAGTTGATAAATTTAATTCTCCTTTAACCCTTCACTTAGTAGCTTTGGAAATTAGGACACAAGGGGATTCCAAGATGGCGACGGGTCTGGAGCGGCCGTGCCAGGAGACAGCGCGACGCTGAGAAGTGTGCGCTGTGATACCAGAGTACTAATTGCATTTCCAAGAGCAACAAAAAAC
>NW_007736649.1:0-2591 GCF_000696425.1 Galeopterus variegatus
TTTTTATACCACATGAGGCAGAAATGCACATTGAGTAAGCATCAACAGTAGCAATGCATGAAATAAAAAGCACAACAATGGAAATTAAAAGTTTTATCTAATTGCTACCAATTATTAAAGTTCATAGATCTCATCTTCAATGCAATAGTAAAGAAAATTTTCTCCAAGAAAGCAACTTGAAATTAAGTATTTTATTATTCAACATATATTTATTGACTACTAACTATATCCTATTCTGTGAACAAAATAGTTTCTATTCTCACTTATGAAACAGTTATATAAATATTCATGCATCTTAATTTAAATGAAGCTCAGCAATTGTGTGTAGGATCACCTCTCAATAACTTTGAAAACTTTTTCTGTTTTATTCTGTCCTTCTAAGCAATAGGCCTAAGGCCCAGTGAACTGGCCAAAAGGCCAAAAGTCAGGAATCCAAAGGAGGAAGCGAGCACAACAAAGATCAGCACTGCTCCACTGTGTAATCAGTTTTTTATAAAACAGAATTGAATGTAAATTGAAAACCTGCATTAAAATGACCTGCTATTCAGAGGAAAGAGCACAAAAATAAAGTATAAACTTCTACAATATTTTTCTTCTTTTATGACCTTTGCATGAATTAAACCACTCCACCAGATGCCTGGGGAGAAGATAAATACTTCTGGCTAATAACTAACTTGGGTTGACTTCTGGTTTCAGTTCTAGCTTGAGTCCATTAATAAAGAAAGGGTAGCAATAATTCCAGAAAAAAAAANTTCAATTGTTCCAGTTTGGGCTATTTTGTCCAAAGTTGTTTTAAACCATTTTATGCAAGTCTTTTGTGCCTATATGTATCTCTTTCTCCTGGGTAGATACCAAAATATGAAATTGCTGGCTCATAGTCTACATGTATATTTATCTTGAGAAACTGACAAAGAGTTGTCCAAAGTGGTTGGTATATTTTATACTCCTGCCAGCAATATCTAAGAGTTCCAGTTGTTATACACCATCCCCAACACTTATGTTTGTTAGTCTTTTGAATTTGAGACATTCTAGATGGTGGGAGAAAGCATCTTGTGGTGAGGAGTAAGTTGCATTCCCTTGATACTATTTATAATGAAGACATTTTCATGAACTTACTGGGATTTGTATTCCTTCTTTTAAAAAATCTCCTATAAAATTATTTGAAATAGGGGCCGGCCAGGTGGCACACTGCTATAGTGCGCCGCTTGGGAAGCGCGGCAGCGCTCCCGCCGAGGGTTCGNGGGGGTGACACTGAGGGTTGCGATCCGTTGCCAGACATGGAAAAAGACAAAAAAAAAAAAATTAGTCTAGCCAGTGAATAGCCATATATAAATATTGAATTACTTATGTACTACTCAGAAGTTGCTGGTGCTCATTTTGTTTTCTTTTGTTTGCTTATTTGTTTGTAAGTTTATATCATTTCTTTCCATTTCTCCAACTATTAAATATTTTCTACTATGTTACATTCTTATTAGGAGAAAAATACTTTGTGTTTACTCATTAAAATATGATTATGCTAGAAATACTGGCACTGCAAATCTTTCTGAACTTCAATAAATTAGTGTGATGTGTAATAATATTTAAAATTTCAAAATGTTTTGCATATTGATTGATACATGCCAGAAAAACAGAATTGTTTGGGCTGAAAAAGTAAAATCAGATATTTTGGACATTCCCCAAATCAAATGCCTCACTGCCTTTATCACTGGTAGAATAAAATATGATCACATTTACTTTGGAAAAGAGAATCTTCACACTTGAGAAATTATACATTTTTTTAGAATCATAGCTATTTCTTTTTTTTTTCCTCATCAGTTCTAAAATCATAATCATTCCATTTCTCACTAACTGTTTCTGAAATGGGTACCCAAATGATTTGATACATAGTAAATGGCTTCCATGTTCACAGTTGCACCAGTAAGTTATGATGTAATGTTACTTCTATCCTTACTGCCATGTTGCTGCTATTGTTTAAATAGTATTGTGTCCTTGTCACTAATTTCATAAAATACACAGGGGAATTATTGGTATTTTGTTTGCTTGTTTTGTTTTGTTTTTCTGTTTGTCAGCAAACCATTTGCCCTACTAGACTTTTCTTGAAAGGAAAATAAAGATAAACTCAAACAGTATTTAATATGTTTACACGTTTCCTGTGTTAGTCTCTTTTATTGAGGTAAAATTTATATGCATTTAAATGCCTAGATCTTAAAAGATCAATGCAATGAGCTTTGACAAATGCATGAGTATTCACTCCTATAACCTATCTCCAGTCAAAATACAGGAGTCATGAAAGTTCCTTCCTGCTGCCTTCAGTCAATACCCCTGCCACACTGGTAACCATTGTTCTGATTCATTTGCTATAAATTAGTTTTACCTGATTTTGGACTTCGTATAAATGGAGTCATAGGGAATGCTTTCTATTTTGTCTGACTTTATTCACTCAGCATAATATTTTTGTGATTCATTCATGCCATTGTATGTATCAACAGTTCATTATTTATTGCTGAGTAGATATTCTCCTCAATGAACGTTCAATTGTTCCAGTTTGGGCTATTTTGTCCAAAGTTGTTTTAAACCATTTTATGCAAGTC
>NW_007736649.1:3866-5464 GCF_000696425.1 Galeopterus variegatus
TATTGAAATATAAGTCCTTTCTATATTCTGATTTTAAATCCTTTGACATATATATAGCAAATATTTTTTTAAGTCTGTGTCATGCCTTTTCATTGTTTTAACGTGTTTGACAGTAGAAGTTTTTGTTTTGAATGTAGTTCAGTTTATCGTTTTTCTCGTTAGTATTTTTGTGTCTTTTCAAAAAAGTATTTACCTACTTCAAGTTCGTGAAGGTATTCTCTTTTCTTTTAGAAATGTTGTAGTTTTAGCCTTTACATTTGAACACCCAGTTGTTCCAACACTAGTCTTGTTAAGATTTTCACTCAAATTGCATTGAATCTACAGATCAATTTGAGGGAAAAAAAATCTTCAGAAAATTGAGTCTTCCAATTCATGAACTTGGTATATCTTTTGTCGGGTCTTTAATTGCACTTAGCATTCCTTCTTAGTTTTCACTGTATCGGTTTTGTATATTTTTTATTAACATTTTTCCTAAGCATTTTAAAAATATTTTATTGTGATGAACTTAGAGAAAATCATGTTAAATATTTTATGGTTTTGATGACATCTTTTTAGAATTTCATGTTCCAGCTATTTGCTACTAGTATACAAAAATGCAAATAATTTTTATGTATTAATCTTGTATCTTGTGACCTTGTTAAATTTATGAATTGGTTTTAGTATTTTTATAACATCCCTAGGATTTTTTACACAAACAATTATGTTGTCTACAAATATAAATGCTTTTACTTCTTTCTTTCCTTTTACTTATTTCTTCTATAATTTTTTTTATTGCCTTCAGCTGCTGGATGTGACTTTTAGCACAACATTAAACATAAATAGTAAAAGAAGTCACTTTTATCCTTTTTTCAGTATCAGAGAAAGGCATTTAATACTTTATTATTAAGTGTAATGTCAGTTGTGCATTTTTGCAGATGTCCTTTATTAGGTTGAGAAAATTGCCTTCTAGTTCTAGTTTGCTGAGAGTTTGTGTCACAATAATGTTGCTAAAATTTTGCTAGATGCTTTTTATAGATTTGTTAATATGACCATATGATTGTTCTCTGTTATCCTATTCATTGGTAGATTATATCAATTTTAAATGTTAAACCAATCATGCATCTTTTGATAAATTTTACTTAGTGATAATATGTGTTCATTTTTCTCCTGTGGTGTCTTTTGATGTGTGTCAAATTTCATTATAATATAAAGGATTCAGACTTCCAGTTTTAGTTTAGCAATGTCAATTGTGTTTTCCAATCTAGTTTCAGAGGGCACATAACTTTGCTTATTGTATCAGAAAGAGTGGTGCTCATCATATTCCATCTGTTTCCATAACCATCTTTCCCACCCCTGAAATTAGGTAGGGCTATTTGACAAGTTTTGGTCAATGGGCTGTGAGTGGAAGTTACATGTAACATTTTCAACACAGAGAAGAGCTGGTTCATGACCCTCCAGCTCATTCACTTCTTCCATGCAAAGAGTGAAATTGTAGTTTTCATGCTCCAAATAGTGCAGTTACAAGATGGTGGTGTCATTTTCAGCCTACTTTCCCAAAATATGTGTGGATCAAACCCCTCAATGGCTCACATTATGTATGTACCATAAACAGAAAGTAC
>NW_007736649.1:6782-8238 GCF_000696425.1 Galeopterus variegatus
AAAAAAAAATGCCAAAGATAAAAACCTTTAAAATACAGCTTAAAGGTAATGAAGGTCATCTGGAGCCACCACCATGCTAGATAAAGGAAAGGGCTCAAAATAAGGCAAAAGTAAGATTGCTAAGGCTACTCAAACACTCTTGCCTCTAGTTTGAAAATGATAGATACTGCTTCTGCTTTTGAATTTGTTAGCTGTCTTGGTAAAGACACTCTGCATTTATATGAAATGTATATTGTGCCTGTCTAGCTGTGAGCCGTCATCAAATGATGTTGCGCTTGCTAATTCATGGACTATTTATCTTCGTGTTTATGCTCCAACAAAATGATGGCTGTTTAATTATACTACAAATGAGCTTTGCCAGCCAATTGTATGGCAGATGTTATTTACTCCCAGAACAACTGTCAAAAGACCAAAGTAGCACATCTAAAAAACCAAAATGTACTGTTTTGAGTTACATTTCACAGGCAGCCCCCTCTATCACCTAGTCACAGGCTTTCCATTACCATAATGATGGTAGGGACAGCATCATGGAGTATAACAGAGAGACAGAAATCTGGTTGTCAATAACAAGTAGGATTAGAAGAAATGGGTAGATTCTACCTGGACTAGAAACAGAAAACTGTCAATAAACATTTTTTTGTGTGTGTGTTGTTGTTGTTGTTTTTAAATCCTTCAAATTTACTAAGTTTGTATATTAGAGCATTCACCAAGCAATTCCATGATGACAGATGGGGAACAGGAAGCACCCATCTTCTCTGTTCATATGGTGACTGAGCAGTAGGCACTGAAAGATTTTTTCCCCACCAAATTTATGAATGCTATAAAGGTAGAGAGAATGCCTTTAGCTGGATGGTGCCATAACTTGAATTTAGGAAGCATGCCCACTATAAACTTGTTCTGTGTATTGTTTAAACTTTTCTGAGCTTATGGGAGCATTTTATTAAGCCTAACACTTGATTCAAATAAAACTTACAGGGAAAGCTCTGCTGTGGCCCTCTTTTATGTAGTGTGCTGGTATCATGCCAAGGTTTTTAATAAAGAGAGAAAATAAGAACTCTTAAAAGTTTAAAGCCCAATAATCCAGGAGCTAAAATGTGAGTAAATGTAAAATAAACTTTCTAGAATTAAATGATTCAGTAGCAGATAAAATGGAAGCAGAGTCCAAGAAATAATTTTTACTAATGTAATTTTGTGTGTTCGAAAAAACTGGGATGTTGTCTCTGTATTTAGCACAGAAGAATTAAGGCAAAAATTAAGGCAGAAGATGGGTCCCTTTTATTTCGGTCACAATTACATTCCATTGGGAAAGATCAATTCCTGACTTTGTTATTGGGAATAATGTGAAAAGATTTTTTTATATGACCCATGTCTGTATCTCATTTCTATATAACATATTGGTTTTATGAAGAGACAAGTGATTTATAGTGATTTATAGACCATTAATGCTTACCCGTAC
>NW_007736649.1:9778-15234 GCF_000696425.1 Galeopterus variegatus
TGTGTGTGTGTGTGTGTGTGTGTGTGTGTACCACATTTTCCTTATCCAGTTGCTTGTCAATGGACATTTAAGTTGGTTCCATATTTTGGCTATTGTAAATAGAGCCGTGATGAACATGGGAGTGCAGGTATCCCTTCAGCATGATGATTTCTATTCCTTTGGGTGTATAACCAGAAGTGGGATTGCTGGATCATATGGTAGTTCTATCTGTACTTGTTCAAGAAATTCCATACTGGCTGTACTATTTTACAGTCCCACCAACAGTGCAGAAGAGTTCCTCTTTCTCTGCATCCTCTCCAGCATTTGTTATTCTCAGTCTTTTCAATAATGGCCAAACTAACTGGGGTGAGATGATCTCTCAATGTGGTTTTGATTTGCATTTCCCTGATGGTTAGTGATGTTGAATATTTTTTCATGTATCTTTTCCTTAAATCTCTTTTTTCCTCATGTACATCTCTTGTATATTATTATTTTACAAAGATATAATTTGCTAGCTACTAATTTCTTGGATTATGTGAAAAAGAAGCTACTTTTCTAACTTCACTAAGGTACAGGGTATTACTTCAGTGAATATTAATAAAAAATATTAATAATTTTCCTGATAATACTGATGAATGAAACAGACATTTATAAATCAGGTTCTTGCCAAAAGAAGTCACACATCCACAAGCATCTTAAATAGGCCACTGCATTTCTCTGTGTTTGCCAACAAACCTTAGTCTATTTTATTGGTATTTTTGTAAACTTCTGTTCAGGTTAACAGGAAATTATCAACAGATGTGATTTCCTTTTCCTTTTCCATTCCCCCTCCTTATTGGGTTGCATAAACAAATATAAATATTCCTAAATATATTTTATATTGCATCCATGGACTCTAGCATAAGCCAGTTGCTATAAGGTTGTTGCATAAACTTGGGGATAAATAATAAAATCTGTACCCTTAGTCTATCAGTTTTAAGATCCTGTACAATTCAGTCTTCTTTTTCTAATTTACATGTAATAAATTGTACATATTTATAGGGCACAGAATGATATTTCAATACATGTGTTAAATGTGTAATGATTAAATCAGGTTAATTAGCATATTCATTACCTCGAATGTTCATCATTTCTTTGCATTGAGAACATTCGAAATCCTCCCTTCTAGCTATTTGAAAATATACAATAATTATTTATAGTCATCTGACAGTACTATAGAATACTAGAACTTATTCTTCCCATCTATCTGTAAGTTTGTGTCTGTTAACCAACCTAATCCAATCCCCTCCTCCCCCTGCCCTTCCCAGCCTCAGGTAACCACAATCCTACTCTCTACTTCTATGAGCTTAATTTTTTAGCTCCCCCATACAAGTAAAAAAATGCAGCAATTATCTTTCTGTGCCTAATTTATTTCACTTAGTATGATATCATCAAAGACAAGCTCATCCATTTCACCAGGAAAAGCAGAATTTCATTCTTTTTCATTGCTGAGTAGTAGTCCATTGTGTAGAGATACCACATCCTCTTAATCCATACATCTGCTGATGGACACTTAGAATGATTCCATCTCTCAACTATTGTAAATAGTGCTTCAATAAACATGGGGGTGCAGATATCTCTTTGGTATGCTTATTTCCTTTCCTTTGAGTAAATACTCGGTAGTGGCATTGCTGGATCATATGGTAGTTGTACTTTTGGCTTTTTGAGGAGGCTTCATACTCTCTTTCATAATGGCTGTACTAATTTACATTTTCACAAACAATGCATAAGAGTTACCTTTTCTCTGCATCATCACCAGCAATTTTTTTTTTTTTTTGTCTTTTCTATAGTAGCCATTCTAATTGGGGTGAGATGATATCTCACTGTGGTTTGTATTTCCCTGACGACTAGTGGTGGTGAGCAATTTTTAATATACTTCTTGGCCATTTGTATGCCTTCTTTTGAGAAATGTCTATTCAGGTCATTTGCCCCCTTTTAAAATCAGATTATTATTATTAATTATTAATTATTATTATTATTATTATTATTATTTTGCTGCTGAATTGTTTGAGTTTCTTCTATATTCTGGATATTAATCCCTTGTCAGATGAATAGCTTGCAAATATTTTCTCCTATTTCTCAGGTTGATTCTTTACTCTGTTGTTTGTTTCCTTTGCTGTGTAGAAACATTTTTGTTCGCTATAATCCCATTTGTCTATTTTTGCTTTTGTTGCCTGTGCTTTTGAAGTCTTATTCATAAAATATTTGCCCAGAACAATGACTTGAAACATTTCACCTGTGTTTTCTTCTGGTAGTTTTGTAGTTGTGGTTCTTACATCTAAATCTTTAATCCATTTTGAGTTGGATTTATGTATGGTAAGATATAGATATTTTGAGTTAGATTTGTATATGGTGAGATATAGGGGTCTAGATTCATTCTTCTGTATATTAATATCCAGTTTTCTCAGCGCCATTAATTGAAGAGGCTATCCTTTCCCCAAGGTATGTTCTTGGCCTATTTGTTGAAAATCAGTCTTATGTAAATCTGTGGATTTATTTCTGGCTTTTCTATTCTGTTCCATTATTCTGTGTGTCTGTTTTAGTACCATTATCATGCTGTTTTGGTTCCTCTAGCTTTGTAGTATATTTTGAAGTCAGGTAGTGTGGTGCCTCCAGCTTTGTTCTTTTTGTTGAGAATTGCTTTGGCTATTTGGGGTCTTTTGTGGTTCCATATAAATTATTTTTTTTCTACTTCTGTGAAGATTATCATTGGGATTTTGATAGGGATTGCATTAAATTTGTAAATCACTTTGGTTAGTATTATCATTCTTTCAATTTATAAACATAGTATGTCTTTCCAATTTTGTATGTCTTTAATTTCTTTCATCGATGCTTTGTAATTTTCCTTGTAGTGATTTCTCACCATCTTGGTCAAATTTATTCCTAAGTATTTTATTATTGTTTTCGCTGTTGCAAATGGGATTGCTTTCTTAATTTCTTTTTCAGCTAGTTCATGGATGGTGTATAGAAATGTTCCTGATTTTTGTATGTTGATTTGGTATCCTGCAACTTTACTGAATTTGTTTATTAGTTCTAAGAATTTTTTATGGAATTTTGTTTTGTTTCTTACGTCATCTGCAAACAGAGACAATTTGACTTCCTCTTTTCCAATTTGGATGCTGTTCATTTTTTTTTTTTCTCTTTCCAAATTGCTCTGTTAAGACTCTCAGTACTATGTTCAGTAATAGTGGTGAAAGTGGGGATCATTGTCGTGTTCTTGTTCTTAGAGGGAAATCTCTTAACTTTTTCTCATGCGGTATGATGTTACCTGTTGGTTTGTCATATATGGCCATTACTGTGTTGAGGTACTTCCTTCTAGACCTAATTGGTTGTGATTTTGTATCATAAAGAGATATTACATTTTGTTAAATGTTTTTTCTTCATCTATTGAGATGATCATATGGTTTTTGCCCTTCATACTGTTGATGTGATGTGTTACATTTATTGATTTGCATATGTTCAATCATCTCTGCATCCCTGGGATAAATTCCACTTGATCATGGCGGTCAATCTTTTTTTTTTTTTCCCCTCCTTAAACCTTTAATTTTTTNGGTAGTGGCATTGCTGGATCATATGGTAGTTGTACTTTTGGCTTTTTGAGGAGGCTTCATATTCTCTTTCATAATGGCTGTACTAATTTACATTTTCACAAACAATGCATAAGAGTTACCTTTTCTCTGCATCATCACCAGCATTTTTTTTTATTATTTTTTGTCTTTTCTATAGTAGCCATTCTAATTGGGTTGAGATGATATCTCACTGTGGTTTGTATTTCCCTGACGACTGGTGGTGGTGAGCATTTTTTCATATACTTCTTGGCCATTTGTATGCCTTCTTTTGAGAAATGTCTATTCAGGTCATTTTCGCCCTTTTAAAATCAGATTATTATTATTATTAATTATTATTATTATTATTATATTATTATTAATTATTATTATTATTATTATTATTATTATTATTATTATTATTATTATTTTGCTGCTGAATTGTTTGAGTTTCTTCTATATTCTGGATATTAATCCCTTGTCAGATGAGTAGCTTGCAAATATTTTCTATTTCTCAGGTTGATTCTTTACTCTGTTGTTTGTTTCCTTTGCTGTGTAGAAACATTTTTGTTTGCTATAATCCCATTTGTCTATTTTTGCTTTTGTTGCCTGTGCTTTTGAAGTCTTATTTATAAAATATTGGCCCAGAACAATGACTTGAAACATTTCCCCTGTGTTTTCTTCTGGTAGTTTTATAGTTGTGGTTCTTACATCTACATCTTTAATCCATTTTGAGTTGGATTTATGTATGGTAAGATATAGATATTTTGAGTTAGATTTGTATATGGTGAGATATAGGGGTCTAGATTCATTTTTCTGTATATTAATATCCAGTTTTCTCAGCGCCATTAATTGAAGAGGCTATCCTTTCCCCAATGTATGTTCTTGGCCTATTTGTTGAAAATCAGTCTTATGTAAATTTGTGGATTTATTTCTGGCTTTTCTATTCTGTTCCATTATTCTGTGTGTCTGTTTTAGTACCNTCCTCAGGTGCACGATTAAATTTCCAGAGTTGGTGAACATGGCGCCACATGGTTTGCACTCGGAAATCCGAGGCTTGCGGATAATGTGCCGGGAAACCCTCATGTGGTGTTTATATTCCCCGAAGGAACTGCAAGTAGCACTACATATCTGGCACCGGAAACGGCGTTTACCTTCATGCTTTAGGCGATGCATCTTTAGCGAGTAAGCCCTGGTGAACTTTTTCCCACAGCGGTCACACTGAAATGGTTTAATTCCTGAGTGGATGAGCATGTGCGGTTTTAGGTTCTGAATACGGGTGAATCATACCCCACAGGTTGGACACTGAAACGGTCTGTCTGGACCATTTGGGCTTGGTCGTTCTGTACTGCTGGTAGAAGGAGCAATGTAGAGTTGGTAGGGGTACTGAACATTTTCCAGTCGTTCATCATCTTCCGCGTGAGCATTAGTGCTAGAAGTACTTTGAAGCGTAGGTAACCCCTCAGTTACACCTTCATCTACCGATCCTATAGAGGAAGACTGTGGACTAATCAGAAGGTCTTCTAGGACTTGTTCACTTCCTGGCACTGTCTGCTGATCACTCAGGGAACTCTGAGCTGCACTGACAGGCTGGGACACTTCCTCATGGACTTCCTCATCACTTAACCTTTCTACTTTGACCCGGACATCATCTTCAGTCCCCAGAGGCAAGGTAGTTTGTGCTCTCGCAAGTCACATCATCAGCCATTCTTCTACCTGTCTCAGATGGGCCTGGCAATTCCAAAGTCCGGGTATTTTCTGCCTGTTTAACCTTCTCTGGCTGAATCCTTCGATCAATTCCAAAAGGAAAAGTCCAGGGAAAAGCTAAAGAGAGAGTCAACTGGTTGATTTCTATTTTCTGAGTAGGAAGCTGAAGAATTCAATACCTGGGGT
>NW_007736649.1:17114-19141 GCF_000696425.1 Galeopterus variegatus
TTTTTAAATGTTTGAGTTTTGTTTTGTGGGCTAACATGTAGTCTGTTCTGAAGAATGTTCCGTGTGCTGATGAGAAAAATGTGTACTATGCAGCTATTGGATAAATGTTCTATACATGTTGGTTAGGTCCATTTGGTCTATACTGTAGTTTAAGCTCATTATTTCTTTTTTAGTTTCTATTCATATAATATGTTTAATGCTGAGAGTGAGTTGTTTAAATGTCCAGTTATTGTTATGTTGGGGTTTATATCTTCTTTTGGCTCAAATAATATTTCATCTGTATATTTGAATGCTCTGGTATTGGGTACATATATATTTACAGTTGTTATATCATCTTTCTGAATTGATTTCTATATTATTATGTAATAACCTTCTTTCTCTTTTTAATTTTTGATTTAAAATCTATTTCATCTGATATTAGTTACTCTGCCAGATTTTGTTTTCTATTTGTGTGGAATATCTTTTCCTATTTCTTCACTTTCAGTCTATGTGTGTTCGTACAGGTGAAATGGGTTTCTTGTCAGCAGAATATAACTGAGGGTTTTTTTTACCCATTCAGCCAGTCAGTCTATATCTTTTAATTGGGGGATTTAATTCATTTATATTCAAGGTTTGTATTATAAGGTGTGAACTTATTCTTGTCTTTATGATAGTTGTTTTTTGTGGGGGGTTTTTTGTATATCTTTTGTTTCTTTCTTCCTTTTCCATTGTTTTTCTTTGAGTTTGGCAGTTTTCTGTGGTGAGATGTTTTGATTTCTTTTCTTCCTCATTTGCGTATCTGTTGTACCAGTTAGTTTTTATGTTTTGTGTGTGTTTTCATGTTGATGGTTATTGTCCCTTTGCTTCCAGATGTAGGACTTAAGAATTTCTTGTAGGGCTGGTCTAGTGGTGATGAATTCCCTCAGTTTTTGCTTGTCTGGGAAAGAATTTATTTCTCCTTCAATTCTGAATAATAGCTCTGCTGGATATAGAATTCTTGACTGGCAGGGAGTTTTGTTTGTTTGTTTGTTTTTAACTTTAAATATATTATCCTTTTCTCCCCTGGCCGGGAACGTTTCTGCTGAGAAGTCTGCTGTTAGTATGATGGGGAGTCCCTTATATGTGACTTAATGCTTTTCTCTTGACATTTTAAAATTTTGTNAAGCCACTCAGTCCTGGACTTTTCTGTTTTAGGAGACTTTTTCTTACTGATTCAATCTCATTACTTTTTATTGGTCTGTTCAGGTTTTCTGTTTCTTCTTATTTAAATCTTGGTAGGTTATATGTGTCCAGAAGTTTGTTTATTTCCTTTAGATTTTCCATATGATGATGTATAGTTGGTGGTAACATTCTCATATGATCCTTTGTATTTTTCTTGTATAAGTTATAATTTCTCCTTTTAAGTTTTTGATTGTCTTTATTTAGGTCTTCTTTCTTTGTTTTACTAGTATAGCTAATAGTTTCTCAGTTTTGTTTATCTTCTTTTAAAAAGCCAGCTTTTCATTTTGTTGATCTTCTTTATTGGGTTTTTGTCTCTTTTTCATCTTATTCTGATCTGATATTTATTATTATTTTTTTGCCTACTAATTTTGGGTATTATTGCTTTTCAAGTTCCTTGAGGTGCAAAATTAAGTTGTTTCAAATCTTTCTGGTTTTCTGATGTAGGTATTTATTGCTATAAACTTCCCCGTTTTTTGGCAGCTGGTCAGTATGAGAATCTGAACCCTTGACCTTGGAGTTTTAACACCATGCTCTAATCAACTGAGCTAATAGACTGGCCCTAAACTTTCCTTTTAGTACTGCTTGTGTTTATTTTCATTTGCTTAAAGGAATTTTTTAATTTTCTTTTTAATTTCTTCATTGGCCCATTGGTTATTCAGAAGCATGTTGTTCAGTTTTCATATATTAGTACAATTCCCAAAGTTCTTCTTGTTATTGATTTCTGGTTTTATTTTGTTGTGGTCTGAAATCATACTTGCTTTTGATTTTTTTAAATGTTTGAGTTTTGTTTTGTGGGCTAACATGTAGTCTGTTCTGAAGAATGTTCC
>NW_007736649.1:20230-22348 GCF_000696425.1 Galeopterus variegatus
TATGATGGGGAGTCCCTTATATGTGACTTAATGCTTTTCTCTTGACATTTTAAAATTTTGTCTCTCTCTTTTACTTTTGACAATTTGACTATATCGTCCCTCAGAAAGTGCATTTTGGAGTTGAGTCTATTTGGGGATCTTGATGTTCATGTGTCTCCCAAGACTTGGAAATTTTCAGCTATTATTTCATTAAGTAGGAGTTTCATGCCTTTTCTCTTATTTTCTCCTTCTTGAAGTTCTATAATGTGAATAGTTATTAGCTTAAAATTTTTCCAAAGTCTTGTAGGATTTCTTCATTCTGTCTTATTATATGAATTATTTCAAAAGACTTTTCTTCAAGTTCAGGAATTCTTCCTTCTGCTTGATTTAATCTATTCTCAAAGCTCTCAATTGTATTTTTTATTATTTTAGTTCCAAAATTTCTGTTTGTGGCTGGTAAGTAGGGGGATCTGAACCTTTGACCTTGGTGTTACAAGGTTGTGCTCTAATCAACTGAGCTAATTGGCCAGCCCTGTTTGGTTCTTTTTTATGATGTCTATGCGTTTGTTAAATTTCTCATTCAGATCATAAATTGTTTTCTTGATTTTACTGAACCATCTATCTATATTCTTTTGTATCTTGCTGTGCTTCATCATTTTGAATTCCTTTTCTGGCATTATATAGATTTCATTATTTAGTGTATCTGTTACTGTGGAATTATTGTGCTCCTTTGGGGATGTTATATTACCTTGCCTTTTTATGTTTCTTGTATTCCTGTGTTGATATTTGAATATCTTGTGGAACAGTTATTTCTTCTAAATTTATGGAGTAGGTTTTATAGGGAAAGTGCTTTTCTTGTAGATGTGTCTTATAGTGTTGGTTGAGTAGGGTGCTTTTGCTTTGGTTCTAGATAGGTAGAATAGTATAGACTCCATGTGAACTTTTTTGTCTGTATTCAACATCAACAGTGTCTGCAAGTGCCTGAGGAGCTTAGGCTGTGAGGGTTTGTGGAGGCTGTGGTACAGCTTTGCTAGAGGCAAGGGCTACCAGGTGGGCTGGTTCTTGGTCCCTGGAGGAATATGTGCAGACATACGACAGCTCAGTTGGCCAGCAGGGTGGGGTCTCTGGCAGAGGCAGTCCACAGACAAACCAGTCCTTGGGCCACTGGAAGGGAGACTTGGGTACTCCTAGCTCCACCATTAGAGTGGATGGAGTTGTAGGGGAAGTAGACAGATCCTTGAGCACCTGGAAGGGAATGATAGGCACTTAGTAGCTTTGCCTCTGGAGTGAGCAGGGCCACCAGTATTTGTGGCAAAGGTCCAGAGTGATCATCTTTCAGGCCCTGGAGAGCATGTGCATTGGATCCCTTTGTCTTGGGGTGGCCTCCCCACTGTGCTAAATCACCTGTTTCCTCAGGTGCAGGGTGCTGTGTGGGTTTGGGTGCCAGGGTCACAGCTACAGTGCTGCTTGTAGCTGGTGTTTTGACACTGCTGCCTTCTGGATGGATGTAGTGGGATGTTGGTAGGGCCCCAGGGATATAAGATGCTGGAGCTATTCAGCCCCAGGGAAGGACGTAATTTGATGGTGGCTCCAATCTCAAAATGGCAATGTATGCAGCACCCTGAGTCCTGGGGGAGGGGTGGGGAGGACTCAGCATGAATTCCCTTTCTAGAATAGTGCAGTCACATGGATGCCAGACAGCTCCCTATACTGGGCTCAGAGCCTGCAAGGGCTCTGGGGCTCTCTAATAGCTGGAAATTTAGGCATTCATGGTGGGAATGTAGACTGTTGGGGATCACCCCATTACCTTTTCCCTGCTGTGGGGAGTCCCTCCTAGATCTGAGCTGATCCTTCTATTATTCAGTCTTAATCTAAATTTGACTCAGCTGATATTAAACCCTCAGAGGCTTCAGTGTATAATCGCTGTCATTGGAGATTTCACAGCTGAAAACTAAATATGAAGGTTATAGCCTAAGTATATTTTCCAAAGCACAAATATTGCCTGTATTTAGGGAACTATGGCTCCAAATTGGGAAATTAAATAATTTCATCATTGAGTACTTCAAGACATTATTTTTAAATTAAAACCAGTGTGATATGTTTCAGCATAAAAAAGAATATTATTTAAATACAATATCT
>NW_007736649.1:23763-25456 GCF_000696425.1 Galeopterus variegatus
ACAGTGAATGGATTAATCTATTTGGCAGCTTAAAGGTAGTTGTGGGCAGTGTTCTGATGGCTTTAAAAGGAGAGTGTGTGTGAAGCTCTCTCTCTCTCTCTCCACTCAAGCCATCTGCCAACTTGCAGTGTGATGCCCTGTATTGCTGAAGTCACTACCAAATAAGACCCTCACTAGGTGTATTCCCTGGACTTTGGACTTCCCATCCTTTGAAACTGTAAGTATTACATTTTGTTTTCTTGTAAATTACCCAATTTCAGCTATTTCTGTTTTAAGCATGGAGATGTACTAATGCACTGAGTACTCAGTTTCTGTGTTTCAATAGCTCATGGACTAGATTGCAATTTAAGTTCCAGAGTTTACAGTTGAATCGCCACTGTCATCAGAAAACAAATGTCTTTGCTCAATTGTGTTTTCCAAGCTTTGTTTGATGAAATGAATCATGTCTTTTGGAAGTTTTGCCATTTTGTTAGAATTAGGAGACATCCACAGAATAACAAACATGAGGAAATAGACATAAAAAACCCAATTGTTCTTCTCTCTTGGAGTATAGATACCAATAAGAACACATTCTTCTATATATGTGAGATGTAATGGATGAATATAGCGCAGATTTATGTACGAAGGTAAACAAGTGGTAGAAAGACAAACACTCAAAGAGTCAGGTATTGAAAGTTTATTTCCATTACAATTGTAATTTTATAATAAGTAGAGCTGCTTCAGTGTGTCATCAAGGGAAAGTGGTGNAGCACCCTGAGTCCTGGGGGAGGGGTGGGGAGGACTCAGCATGAATTCCCTTTCTAGAATAATGCAGTCACATGGATGCCAGACAGCTCCCTATACTGGGCTCAGAGCCTGCAAGGGCTCTGGGGCTCTCTCATAGCTGGAAATTCAGGCATTCATGGTGGGAATGTAGACTGTTGGGGATCACCCCATTACCTTTTCCCTGCTGTGGGGAGTCCCTCCTAGATCTGAGCTAATCCTTCTATTATTCAGTCTTAATCTAAATTTGACTCAGCTGATATTAAACCCTCAGAGGCTTCAGTGTATAATCCCTGTCATTGGAGATTTCACAGCTGAAAACTAAATATGAAGGTTATAGCCTAAGTAATGAGCTAAAGATGGTATATTTTCCAAAGCACAAATATTGCCTGTATTTAGGGAACTATGGCTCCAAATTGGGAAATTAAATAATTTCATCACTGAGTACTTCAAGACATTATTTTAAAATTAAAACCAGTGTGATATGTTTCAGCATAAAAAAGAATATTATTTAAATACAATATCTAGGGGTGAGACAGAGGCATTGTTTTAAAGCTCCATCTATTATTCAGATGCACAGTCTAATGTTGAATGTAAAATTCAAAGAAACATTTATGCTAAAGCACAAGACAAAGAGACTAACTACTGGGGGAGAGCTGAGCATGATTTTACTCTGCCAGCAGAACTGTCTTGTTGGAGATTTCTAAGGAGATTTGATTACTAAATATATATTCAAGCATGTATCCCAGCACCATTTGGTCCAGTTAAATTAATTACTTAAGCCACATCATATTGAAGACATTTGGTGGAATTGTACGAGTCCAGACTTTGGAGTGAGATAGACCTAGGTTTAATTTTTTTTTTCTCTGATTTACTGGTTGTAGATTTTGTTTACTTATATAGATGATTGAGACTTCCTAAGCCTCCATTT
>NW_007736649.1:26917-30059 GCF_000696425.1 Galeopterus variegatus
AATTAGGAGACATCCACAGAATAACAAACATGAGGAAATAGACATAAAAAACCCAATTGTTTTTCACTCTTGGAGTATAGATACCAATAAGAACACATTCTTCTATATATGTGAGATGTAATGGATGAATATAGCACAGATTTATGTACGAAGGTAAACAAGTGGTAGAAAGACAAACACTCAGAGTCAGGTATTGAAAGTTTATTTCCGTTACAATTGTAATTTTATAATAAGTAGAGCTGCTTCAGTGTGTCATCAAGGGAAAGTGGTGAGATCTCTTTTCACAGCTATTTAATATAAATTTTATAAGGATATACAAACAAGTGCTACAAACATGGATTAAATTATTTTTACATGTCATGCATTATTATCTAAAATATTCTCATCCCTTAGTTTGAAATATGATTCATTAGGAAAGATAGAAAGAATAAAGCAAATACTTTGTGTATAGTAGCACTTATTAAATTTTACCCTCCTTTACTTCCAGATTTCTACCTAATATCTACATTTGAAATCTCCCAGGCAATGTCATACTCAGTGGGTCCAAAAAGAAATCTACTGTCTTTGTCCTGAAACCCTGAACATAGGATTCGTCTTATACTCCTTTTCACATTCTTTAAATGTTGTTCCATTTCATGTATCTAGTCACTGTCCAGGTCCTGTTGAGTTGGCTACTCTGGCATCTTTGGAATCCTTTCTCTTTAATCTCATCCCACCTTGCCATTATTCTTTTAAACTCTGATAATTTCTTAAATGGATTATTGCACTAGTTCCCAACTTCTCTCTCTGCCTCAGTTTCAGTCTCCATACTCAATTATTTAAATTTTCCCTTCATGGCACCCTTTCTCATATTGATTGCAAAAAGAAATGTATCCTTTCAACGAAGAGATATGTAAATCTGGCAGTCACCAACTTAACCAAGTGATTAAGGGTGGCATCAACAATAGTGGGCTAACCTGAAAGGCTCCTCATGGCACAGTGCAATCAAAGAGAGTATCCCTAGTAGTTTTCCTGCCAAAAATGTATAATAAAAATGTAATCATGAGGAAATAATCTTTCAAATTCAAAATCCATATGAGCTCTTCTACAAGATAACTAGCTGTTTCCTGCAGAAAAAAAAATCAATATTGGGAAAAGTTCTAATCACTACACTGCAATCTGGTTGCCTGCCAAGGACAGGGGGTGTACAATTTGTTTTCCCCTTTCTGTTTCTTATTCTGTAAACTATTGAATGTGGATTTTACATGACCAAAAGGTAATGGGTTAAAAATCTTCAGAGCTGTGCTGGATGTTTGGCATGCAATGCTTGTTGTTTGGGAGAAATGCATCACTGGTAGCTTCTCGTGGGCAGAATGTGCTGCAAACATTACCCACAATGAATGTTCTGTCACAGGGAGGATTGGGCAGGAGCATCTGTTAGCGTCTTTTATGACAGATCGGTATATAGGCAATGTTGCCAGCAAGGGCTTTTCTCCATTATAAAACAACAATCTTCAGTAAAATTGGAGTCACTAAAAGCAGGAAAACAGCTTGCTTTATGAAAGATGCCACCTTTTCTGCAGCCAAGAAATCACCGATCTGATGTTAAGTTCCTGCTATTAGTCTTTCTTCAGCTGTGCAGGTGGCAACTGTTCCATGTTCCAGTTCAGCTCCCCAAGGTTACAGCTGTGAACTTGGGTAATGGTTGTGTTTATTCTCTGCCAGGCTTAAAAGTCTTCAGGGTAAAGCATTTTTCTTCTTCTTGCTGCTCATTGAAAATCCCTTCTGGAGCAGATGTGCCTTTCCCCATCTTCTGTAGTTTCTGTATTTTGGATTAAGTGTAGCACTTATTTTTTCCTTTTTTTGTCCCTGGCATTACTTACTAACTGCGGGTGACAGCCAATTTTGAAGTTAGTTTCAGTATATCTGATGCCTCTTCTCTTGTCATTAATTAAAAACATCTATTGTAACCTGAATGTCAAATAACTTATGCCCTGCGTGTTATAAACCACTGTTGTGGTTTATATTGTAGTCTATGTTTGCTTATGCCACACCAGACTAGGTTTAAAAATTTGGATCAGGTACAGGGACAGTCATAATCCTTACTTTTTACTATTTTGTATGCCCTTTGCTGGTATTTATTTTGGGGCCTCTAGCTTCTGCTAAGTGGCCTCCTTTATCTGGATCATTTCTGGGAGTCTCTAAGTGGCATCTCATAGATGCTCTTGAATAAGTCTTTTTTTGCTGGTATTTATTTTGGGGCCTCTAGCTTCTGCTAAGTGGCCTCCTTTATCTGGATCATATCTGGGAGTCTCTAAGTGGCATCTCATACATAGATGCTCTTGAATAAGTCTTTTGTCATTATATGGCAGATATCATTTCTTCTCTCTGGTTTTGTCCTCCTTAAAGAGTGTTAGGCATCCCCATATCTGGCAACACGCCTACTCCTCTCACTTGCTAGAATCCTCATAGGTCTCAAAGTAATGCTGGTATATTCTCTGGAGCCCCAAAGCACCAAAGTCAATACAGAATACATCCTTCCTTTTTTTCCTTTCTTTCTACCTTTATATCTGCAATTACTAATCTGTCACTCCTATGATAAGGCTAGCACTGTGCTAGGACTGGAAAGAGAATGATTAACAAAGACACAGTCCTGGCCCCATGCATTTGATCCATCAGGAGAAAAAACAAAACAAATAATCACAAGTTTGTTGAGGGTCATAATTGGAGGATTACATGGTGTAATGAAAACAAGTACTTCAGTACCAAATTAAATCCAAGGGCCCAAAAAGGCTTCTTTTAGGAAATCGAGAACCTTGAGATGAGTACAATTTAGCTACATGAAGAGGAAAGGTAAAGTTTTCTAAGTGGAAGGAAGGGTATAACCTGTCACTTCATCTGCATTGTTTGTAACTTGATTTTTTTTTTGACCAGTAAGAGGACTGCAACCCTCGCCTCGGTGTCCACCGCACCATGCTCTGCCAGTGAGCGCGCCATCCCTCGGCGCTACCAGCGCCGCACTCTCCCGAGTGAGCCCCGGGGCCGGCCCAGTAACTTGCTTTTTAATGCAGTGAGCTGCATATGCCAATATTTCATAGAGATTTTTAGTAAATATCCTCTTAAATTTCTGCTTGCAATAAAGGAAAAAGTTATAAAACAAACA
>NW_007736649.1:30098-33970 GCF_000696425.1 Galeopterus variegatus
TTTTAGTAAATATCCTCTTAAATTTCTGCTTGCAATAAAGGAAAAAGTTATAAAACAAACACCCATAAACCTATTACCCATTTGTCAGCTTGATCTATCAATTACTGAATATGGTGGACAAAAATCTCTGCTTATAATGGTAGAATTGTCCATTTATAGCTGATTTTCCACATGTTTTAAAGCTATATCAGAAAATGAGGTATATCTACACAATGAAATACTACTTTGCTACAAAAAAGAAAGAAATACTACCATTGGCAGCAGCATGGATGGACCTAGAAAAAATTATATTAAGTGAAATAAGTAAGGCACAGAAAGAGAAATACCACATGATCTCACTTATTTGTGCGAGCTAAAATTAAATAAATAAATATACAAACAAATGGGGGCAGGGAGGAAGAACAACGATCACAATTCCTTGAACTTGTTAAGACAAGTGAAGAGATAGGAGGTTAATGGAGGGGGTAGGGGGAGGGGTCAGTAAAGGGACATGAAAGTCAACTACATTGTATATTGATAAAATAAAATTTAAAAATGTCTATTTAAACAAAACAAAAAATAAAGCTATATCAGAATATAAATTTAAGTTTGAATATTTCTGTAATTGTGGTGAAATTAGTTCTGTGCTTATCTAGGAATAAATTTTAAATTAAGTTCTCTTTGTCTAAAATTAATATGACTACATCAAATTTTATTTTAAAATCTACCTTTTCGTGTCTTTATATTTCTGGTGTACCTGAAGCATATTGGCAGATTTCCTTTTTGAGTTGTCTAGAAAATAATTGTTTTTTGGGACTAGAGAGCTAAGTTCCAATATTATACTGATATATCTGCACAAATTTCTACTATTCTATTTTGGGCTTTGTATGTCTTCATATATGTATATACATGCACACACATACATATAGTCTTTTCTTAACTTTTTAACTTTTTTTAATTCTATTTTTTTCTGTTGAAAGCAGCTTCCCTATTATATTTATTTGGTGTTAACCTATGATAATTTATCATACATACTTTATTATACAAATAAAGATGTCTTATATCTTTACTTTCCACAAAGTGTCTATAAAATTACAAAGATGTTAGATGTTAGAATTCTTTAAAGCTGATCATCCCTTCCTCTGTTTAATAACATTGTTATTAGGTATTTTAATTTTTCATTTATATATAATTAAATGATAATTATGACAATATTATTATTATTTGGTGATGGGCCATAATAATCATATACATTGTATATTGACAAAATAAAAATTTAATGAAAAAAAAAATATTATTATTATTGTGGTTTTATGCAGTCAGTGTTTGTTTAGATTCACCAACATATTTATCAATATCGTTGCTCACTATTTCTTTTTGCATCTTAGAAGTTCAGTCTGAGATCCTTTTTCTTCTACCTTAAACTGACTTTTCCTAATTGTTTTACTAAAAATCTATTGGAAGCAAAAAGTTTTTGTATTATTAAAAAAAAAAATCTTGATTTTTCCCTCATTCTTTAAGATATTTATAAAGTTGAAAGTAATCTTTCCTCAATACATTTAAAATATTATATTAGGCTGAAAATAAATTAACTATCAATATAATATGTCTGCTCTGTATGTTTTATCTTTTATGTTCTGTAAGTTCACTGTGATGTGTCTAAGTATGGATTTCTTTTCATGTACTCTGATGGGAATATACTGGGCTTTCTGGGCCTGAGATTAGTGTTTTGCAAAAATACTGGAAGAACCTCAACCATTATCTCTTCAAATCTTATTTGTGTTCCAGGCTATTATCCTGAATTCTATCATCTATGTGTTTTAATCTCTATTTCATATTTTTCTTCCCTTTTCCTCTGGCTAGTTCTGGATATTTCCTTAGACCTCAATTACTGTTTACTGATGCCCTTTTTAATTGTCTATTCTGTCATTTAATTTATCCTTTTCTTTTTAAATCTATATTTAGATTTAGATATATTTAAATATAGATTTAAATCTATATTTCTATAATGGTACTTTAGGAAATCTTCTTGGTCATATCTGTAGCTTTTTAGTCCATGCTCATTTAAGAGCTGTTTTATTTCTCTTAGACTATAAAATGTACTTATTGTATTTTTTGAATAATTCTAATAAAAGAAGTATTTGCAGGTCTGATTCTGCTATTTATTTGTTTTCCTATTGGCTCAGGCTCACGGGGCTTGGTTTCCTTCTGAGATAGAGTTTATTTGCATTTTTCATGGATTTTAATAGTTGTGAATTCAACTACTTGCTCAAATATATTTGTAAAACCAAAATCAATACTCGTGGCACTTTTTCTGTCATATGTGGACATGCACAATGTGGCAAAAAATTTGAATCACCTGACACACATGTTCCCAGCTGAGGTCAAACAAGGAGACACTCTGCCTTTTGTTTCAGCTCTCATACTGTAAATGAGTGTACTTTTTTACAGTTTATTTAGTGCCACATTTTTCCCATTTTTGTGCTCTTTTTTTCCTGGTGATTTCATATTTTAAAATGACCCCCAAGCAGAGTGCTGAAGTGTTATCTAGTGTTTCTAAACACTAGAAGGCTTTGGTGCACCTTACAGAGATTAAGTGTATGTTAGATAAGCTTCATTCAGACATGTGTTATAGTCCTGTTGGCCATGAGTTCAATGTTAATGAACAAACAATTTATATTAAATAAGGTGTCTTAACAGAAACATACATAATAAAAAGTGATGCATTGATTAGTTAATGAGAACATGTGACTCACAGGAACCTAACCTCATATTTCCTCTAGGAGCAACTGTTCAGTATTCATTAATTCAGTCTTCACAGAAACCTTGTAGAACATATCTGCTTAGAATAATAAGAATCAGTTGCACTTACTTATTTTTATTTTGCTGTGAGTTCACATTCATTGTACTTTATCTGTTGAGTTATTCTATGGAAAAACTGTATTTCTCCAGGAATGGTTTGCACTTTCTTTGCTAGTTGACTAGAAGCAATACAATCCCAGGATGGCTTTCTATAAAGCTATCTGCTTGTTATTTTATAACCAAACAGTTTGAGTGAATTCAAGCCACACAAATTTTGTGGACAACTATTTATGTTTATAAATTCTCAATAGAATTTCTACTGTGTACCAGGTTGGGAAGCTCAACTTTCCTTTCCTTAATATTTGCTCAGGAAGAGTAGCACTTGGGAGGTCCCAGATTTATGTGGAAGCCTGCTGTTTACTTTCCAGGCTGGCCCTGGGATTAATTATCTCTCACAATTTACACAACTGTCAAAATTGATTCTCAAGGTTATCAGTCTTGATAGATTAATTCAAGAAATATTCTGATTTGGGTATTTGTTTATATCCCAAGATTCCCATTTTTCTTTCATTTTTAAAAATCTTTATAGATGTGTTAGCATAAAATCAGGGACTAATGTTTTTAAAAGATTAAAATAAATTTTTAGCTTTCTTACTTGTTTTCCTCAGGAGAAACACTTGATATGTTAGAAAGGGTGATTCTCCTTTTTCAGGAGTTTTATAATTTCAAGCTACAGCCCAAAATTTCAAATAGAATTATCAGCAAAGAGTAAGATAATCTCCCACCAAACTGTTTTCCTGATACTTTCTAGGTCTATGACTCAAGGAAATTTATGTAATTCTTTTATTTTCATTTTGCATTTCTTCAAAATGGGGATGACTTTGAGTATCATATGAGTTGTTATAAGCTATCAGATTAGATAATGCATCTGAAAACATATACCATAGTGCAGCTACAAATTTGCATGTTAATTGAAAGAGGAAGTGTGATCTAATACAAAGTTCCAGACTCTTGGAATTAGAAATATTTGAATTTTTATCATCTGGGAAAGCTTCAGAGAATGAAATTAATGATCATGTGCTTATTTCAAG
>NW_007736649.1:34501-35787 GCF_000696425.1 Galeopterus variegatus
AATTTTTATCATCTGGGAAAGCTTCAGAGAATGAAATTAATGATCATGTGCTTATTTCAAGGAAGGTGGATAAAAATTTAATTTCTTTCAAAGACTTGCATGCAATTATATACTTTACACTTGATATCTGTTTTTAAAATGTAGAGAATCATGATTATTCTCCTGCTAACATTTTAAGAATGATAACGAAATTTAAATACCTTCGTGCAAGCTGTCATGGTGACTCAGGTTTTTGTTAGGTTATCAGTAGCAATAACTGTTAAAGTAAGTCTTGTGTTTACTGAAGAAATATTAATATTAATAAATGAATGTCAATGCCAAATTTGCTTTTATTATTCAATTTTTTAAAGTTCAAATAAAAAAGGAATAAATGCTACATTGCTATATTCTAGTAGATTAGGCTGCAGTACAGTTAAAACCAAATGTGTATGATGTCTCAAACAAAATAGAAGTTTATTTTTTACTCACATTATCATCCAACACGAGTTTCCCTAGCTTTAGGTGTTCTCCCCCATTTCTATCTGTGGTTTAAGCATCTCTTAAAGACTTGTTGATATTCAAGTGAGTGGGACAGAAAAGCTAGTAGTCAGTAAGCATAACTGTTTCTTAAAGCTTTTGGGCCAAAAATTGTGCACATGACTTCTACTCATATTTCTTGGAGTCCACTCACGTGGCCACACTTAACTGCAAAGGAATCTGGGAACTTTAGCCTATCTTTATACACAGAAGAAAAGAAATTGGATCTTTTGGAATAGATTGTATTTTCTGCTAAACCAACAATAAGTATTATTATCTAGAGTTAAAGCAAAATTCTCTTTTACTCTAACATCTGGAATAGAACTAAAGGATTTTTCTATATAGTCTAAAGTTACAATTAATGTATAATACACAGTAATCACTAGGAAATAAAATGTAGGAGGGTAAAAAGAAATGCTCTTTATTATACTTAAATTTCTGCTTAGGTAGCACCTGAGTAGTAAATTTAGTATATATGTCTTATGTACTTTAACTATGATTGCTGAATAATATTTATCTTTTAGGTCAAAGTAAAGGTATAGATTACATGCATTACATAAATTACTTCTATAAGTATTTATAACTTTTTAAAGAAAACCTGCTTCATTGATAGAGATCCTTGACCCAGGGTGTGATTGAATAAAACATTTGAAATAGCTCTAACACCTGGTAACAAAAACCTAAATAAAAGTCCATTTAGGGTCGGCCTGGTGGCGCACTGCTACAGTGCACCGTTTGGGAGCACGGCGGCGCTCCCGCCGAGGGTTCGG
>NW_007736649.1:37116-52732 GCF_000696425.1 Galeopterus variegatus
TCATTGAAGCTTGACCCCCATTGAAACAGTGCTAAGAAGGTAGGAAATCCAGTCATTGTATTTAAAAGGGAGGGCCTTTAAGAGATGACTAGATTCTGAAGACTGTGCCCTTGTAAATGGATGGGTCCATTCATAGAGTAATGGGTATGGTTCTGATGGCTTTATAAGGAGGGCAAGTGGGAAGGTTAGCTTACTATTGCTCAGCCCGTTGTTGCCATGTGACACCCTGGTCACTGTAGGACACTGTAGAGATACAGCAACAAGAAGAAGTCCATCACCAGATGTGTGTCCTGGACCCTGGACTTCCCAGGCTCCAAACTGTAAGAATTAAATTTCACTTCCTTATAAATTAGCAAGTTTCAGGTATCTTGTTATAAGCAAAAGAAATGGGGAAATACATCAGCTTTAAAGTCCTGTATTATTTCCAAACAATAGCACCTCTGGAGTTGTTAAGATAAGCAGGATTTCACTCTGTTATAAGCAAAAGAAATGGGCAAATACATCAGCTTTAGAGTCCTGTATTATTTCCAAACAATAGCACCTCTGGAGTTGTTAAGATAAGCAGGATTTCACTTTGTCCTATTTTTCATCAACCCTTTACCATCCTTTAGGTATTAACATGGTAGACAAAAATGAGAAATGTAATTTCTAACTTTGTAAAGAGGATATATAAGATTTAGGGGTGTTTATCTAAGAGCATTGTAAAACATGCATCTCATTCTTAATCTTTAAATAATTGAAACCCAAAACTAATACCTGAAACATTTGCCAACTATATATTGAGGTAAATACAATACACACACACACCCACACACACACATGCATGCATATCTCCAGGAAAGTCAAATCTTTATATATTATGATAAATTAGATAATGGAAAATCCACTCTTAAAAGTCCTGGACTAAGCTCTAAGCTCTAAGCTAAATTCACCATTACACACTACATAATTCTGCATAAAATTACCAGAACTCACACAGATTTACTGAGTTAAAAATCAGTGTTCAGTAGTCAAGAGTTATGTAACTAACACAACCTAACAGCAATAGTTTTCTTTCTGCCAATTGATGGACCATGATAAGGGGATTCTCTTAGTCTCATATCTGATCACTACAATCTTCTCTTAGACTCCTGTTAAGGTTGTTTTGTTATACACTGTCTCACCCGATTAAATTTACCACAATCCATACCTTTTATTATGAATATTAGTAACAACATTCTGAGCTGGAAAGAAAGCTAGAATACTTTTTCATAAGCTGTCTATGGCAGGATTATATGCTCTTCTAATAAGGACTCTGTGCTATACTCTTATCTGTTAATTCCTGAAGGTTCACTAAAATTCTGCATAAGCCAAACAGATTTGTATAAGAGTGACCAAAAAGTCACTTGCTTTTATCAGCATCTCTAAGGGAACAGATAGAAATGTATTTCATAAAGCTTAATTACTTTATCTCTCACTTTTTATTGATCAATTATATGACTGCAAATTTTTAACAGCAAAAAAGGAATTGTGGTAATAGCAGTTTATGTATGGCAATTTTAAAACAAATTAATTTAATTAAAAATCCAATTACATTATCTACGTTGGCTTTCATATCTCTTTTGAAGCAATTAGTCATCATTCATCTTTACTTAAGAAGTGGTGCAATTCATTTTAATGGCATTCTGTGTTAAATGTGTTTTATGATATTGCAGTTCAGAAATTTGACATATTTTAAAAATAAATTATGTGTTGCTTTGTACAGAATAAAAATCATTAAAATAAAAACTTTCTTATATATGTGGTAAATATTTATCCCTCAGTATCAGCTTCATCTGTTTAAGACTAATAATCATCAATTAAATTATTTTCATAAGTAAATGCATCTTTAATAAACTTAACTTACTGGATTCCATTACTATTTTTTCTAAGTAATATTTATTTATCTGTTTTTCATTGGAATTAACTCAAAGGATTTAAAGTTTTACTTATTTCAAATAGTGGATGACTTCTTTGGATCCAATTAGCAACATCTATATCTTAGATATTTATTTGTGCTTATTTCATAATTTGTGTTGGGAGGTTACAACTCAGGAAGGAAGGAAGGAAGGAAGGAAGGAAGGAAGGAAGGAAGGAAGGAAGGAAGGAAGGAAGGAAGGAAGGAAGGAAGGAAATGGAAAAGTAGGTGTAAAATTCTATATTCTGAAGGAGTTCTATCAAGTAAATAAAATTTTTGTTACTCAGTCTTATGTCCAGCTCCCGTGATCAAGCATCCTCAAGATCCAGTCACACAATCCCAACTTATTCAATGTAACCAGTATCATCATATTACCAAAGCCAGGCAAAAACAACACAAGAAAAATAATTACAGACCAATATTCCTCATAAATATAGATTCAAGAACTACATTTTTTAAAAAAATAGAGTATACACCATGACCAAGTGAAATTTATTCTAGAAATGAAGTTTGGTTTAACATTCAATAATCAATTAATATAATATATTATAAATGGAAATAAATGACAAAAAATACAATTATCTCAATAGATTCAGGAAAAATTTTGAGAAAATCTAATACCTATATGTGATGTAAAAAAAAAAAAAAAAAAACCAAAAACCGCTTTTATAAAACTTAGAAAACATGTAACTTTTCCAAAGTGATATAGGGTTTCTGCTGAAAACCTACAGCAAACATCATTCTTAATAGTAAAAGACTGAATGTTTTCCTCTAAATTCAGGTACAAGGTAAGGATGTCTGTTCTCAGCTCTTCTGCTCAATGCAGTACTGAGCTTCTACCTGGGGCAATTAGGTGAGAAAAAATAGAAAGCATTCAGACTGGAAAGGAGACAGTAAAACTGGTTTTATTTATACATGTCATGATCTTGTTTGTAGAGAATCTTAAGAAATTCATAAAAATATATATGAACCAGTAAACAAGTATAGCAAGTTTACAGGAGGCAAGACAAACATTAGCAATGAGTGATCCAAAAATTAAGAAAACAATTCTATTTATGAGAGTATCAAAAAGAATATAAATACTTGGGAATACATTTAACAAAGAAAGAAAAGACTTATACATGCCCAGATCACCAAACTATTCTAAGGGAAATTAAAGATCTCAATATACAGCGAGACATTCTATCCCCACAGATTAAAGAATCAATATTCCTTAGGAGGCAATTCTCCCCACTTGATGTGTAGATTCAATGCAATTTCTGTAAAACTCCTGGAAAGCTTTCAGAAATTGTCAAACAAATCATTAAAAAATACATATAGAAATGCAAAACACTTAGAATAGCCTAAACGACTTTTAAATAGAAGAACAAGGCTGAAGGAATTTTACTTCCAGATTTCAAAATTTATTACAAAGCTGTAGTTATCAGAATAGCGTGCTATTGGCATAAGTATAGACAATAGATAAATTAATTAGAATTGAGAGCTCAGGAATAAATCATTGAACTTATAGTCAATTAAGTTTTTTGACAAAGATCCCAAGGCAATTTATTAGTGAAATGACAGTCGATTTGACAAATGATATCAGTACAATTGAAAATCCACATGCAAATATGTACTCACTCTCTTCACACTATACATAAAAATTAACTCAAAATGAAGCATAGACATAATTTTAAAAGCTACAACCGTAAAACTTTTAGAAAAATACACAGGGAAAAATCTCTAATATCATAGTCTATAAACCAAAAACTAAAATTAGAACTTAACTAAAATTCAAAATGTTTGCACTTCAAAAAACACTATTAAGCAAATGAAGACAGTCAAGAAACCAGAGTAAATATCTGCAAAACACAAAATCAATAAAAATTATATTCAAAATTTACCCAGCTTAACAATAAGATGATAAGCAACATAATCAAATAAGGATGAAAATGTGTACCATTATTTCACCAAGGAATATATACAAATGGCTCATAAGTACATAAAAAGTTGCCTAATTTGTTATTAGGGAAATGCCTAATATACTATTTCATACCCAATAAATGGTTTTATTAAACAAGACACCCAATAAAAAAATATTGGTGAGGATGTGAAGTATTGGACACCCTCATACATTGCTGGTGGGGATGTAAATTGATACAGTCTATTTGAAAAACAGCTTGACAATTTTTCAAAAAGTTAAAACTAGAACGTTATATTAGCCAGCAAGTCCACTCCTATGTTTCTACCAAAGAGAAATTAAAACCTATGCAACACAAAGAGACCCATGTGAATATTCACAGCAGAATTATTCATAATAGAATACTGAAAAACAAAAATTAGAGACAGTCTAATGTCCACCAACTGATAAATGAATAAATAATAGGTGGTAGATCCATACAATGGAATATCATTCAGCAATAAAAATGAAAATCTAGTGACAATTTTTGTGTCATGAATAAACCTCAGACATATCTTGCTACATAAAAGAAGTTGAAGTAAAGACACTACATATTGTACTATCTACTTATAACAAGTATATAGAAATGGTACATTTATAGATATAGAAAGTAAATTAGCTGTTGCATAGTCCTGGAGTGAACAATGAAATTAACTGTAAATGAGCATGAAAGACTTTATTAAGAGGATGAAAATGTTCTGAAATTGATTTAAAGTGATGGTCCCATCATTTGCTAAAATTACTAAAAATCATTGAATTGTACACTTGAAATGGGTGAATTTTATGTATATAAAGTATATGCCAATAAAGTTGTTCAAAATAATCCAGTGTTATATCTATTTCCCTGGGTTCTGCCATTGATAAACACTGAATGACTCTTGGATGTCTTCAGGTATAATTCCTTCTCTCTTTCATTAGGCCAACATATCCCCAGCCTGGTTATTTTGTGTCTTAATTCTAGCTATCATTTTAGCAAGAAGGGTGCAGATCCTCATGGAACTCCTTTTGTTTGGGGAAGAATTTTCTGCCATGTCTTTCTGAACACAGTGGTAGTGGAGAGTTAATGACAGTTCAAAATACAAAGAGTGAAGCAACCTCTGCAGGCTTTGAATGTTCAGAAGAACCTGAAGACTCAAAATCATTGGGAGAATATACTCAAATGTCCCCATCCAAAGTGTCATGGTGCCAGATTTTTCCCAATTAGAACCCTGACTATGGTGTAGCTTAAGAGTCAGCAAATATTTTTCTGTGAAGGACCAGATAGCCAATGATCTTAGTTTTGCAAGGTACGTAGACTCTGTTGCATCTATTCATCTGTCATTGTATCACTAAAGCAGTCATAGACAAGAAGTACATGAATGGGTGTGGCCAAAATAAGACATTTGCCTATATAACAACTATAAATTTTGAACACAAAAGCAAAAGATGATAACTGAAAGTACTTGAGGATTAACAAAAGCACATATACTCTGGATAGCATTCAAAACTTGGAAGAAGTAATTGCCATTGAATGAGTTTCCCATTTCTTACAGGTTTATTTATTTTTTTTTTTTTGTCCTAAAAGTAAGCCAAAGTCAGCACTGTGAAAGACATATATAATATAATATCGATTGAAAGCCTACATATTTCTGGACTGAGGAACCAGAAGTTAGAGTTAGGGGTAACCACTGTGTTTGGAAACTGGTTACAGAGTCCCAGATACAAAGAGAGAGAGGGGAAGTGGCAAATTCTCTTCATAACTTGAGCCCCAAACTCTGGCTGATCCATGGACCATGTATGCATGGAACAAAATCAACCAAAAATGAAAGAACTGAACTGACATTTGAGCTGCCACAGACTGTGGGGGAGGAAAAAGGCATCAAAACTCTGCTGAGGAGTATAACACAATCCAGTCTTCACAAAATAATATTCACGTCCAATATACAATCCAAAACTATTCAAAACAAAAGAAACAAATGAAAACGAAAATGTGTTTAAGTCTCAAAACAAAAACTAAAAATGTAGACTGACCCTGAGATGACTCAGATGTTGGAATTAGCAGGTAAATATTTTAAAGCAGATCTTATATTCAGCTCAATGAAAATAAAGAAAAATATTCTCATGGTAAATAAAAAGATAAAATCTAGTCACAAAGTAAAAACCATAAAACAGAATCAAATAGAAGTTTTAGAACTAAAAAAATGCCTTAAGTGAAAAAGTCAGGGCCAGCCCGGTGGTGCACTGCTGCAGTGTGCCGCTTGGGAGCGCGGCGGCGCTCCCACCGAGGGTTCGGATCCCACATGCAGACCGGCCACTCACTGGCTGAACGAGGTGCGGGAGCATGCTATTCATGTCGGTCCAGTATGGGCGCGACACTGAGGGTTGCGATCTGTTGCCGGTCACGAAAAAAGACAAAAAAAAAAAAGAAAAAGTCAGTAGATGGGATTTATGAAAGAGTGGAGATTACAAAAGCAATAAAGAACATAAAGACAGATTAATAGAAACAGTCAAATCTGAAGAACAAAAAAGAAATACACTGGGAAAAAATTGGTCAGAGCCTCAGGGTTGTGTGAAACGATAATAAAAGTTACAATATGCATATGATTGTGATCTGTGGAAGAGAGGAGAGAAGGAGAGAATGGGGCAGATAAAATTTTTGAATAAATGTCAAAAATGTCTTAAATTTGATGAAAGACATATTTACAGATTCACAAAATTTACATCTTTCTTATGACAGAAAACTACATTTTTAAACGTTGCTATTCAGCATCTACAATAATAATTCCTTCTCCTTTCTGACCAAAATGAGAAACTCATCTTTTGGGAATCAATTTATGATGTAGGAATCAGATAATTACACTTTATTGTACCTTACTGAGGCATTTGATTGAAAAAATTATACTTCCTTTGTTCTGTTTTGAAAGGAAGTGAACATGTCTATGGAAGCATCAAAGGACATTATAGTAAAAATAGAGAGAGTTCTGGTTATAATCAAATGCCTAAAAAATGCAAACACCTATCTTCAGAAAAACTAAGATTTGACTAGTCTGTGAAGTGATATTGCAGATTATAGTACAAAGGCTGGCTTTTATAAATATCTTGTTATGTACAGGAAAGATAGAAGAAACATTTTTTTTATACATATATAGCTTATTCTTGACATAGTTTTGGGCATTTTTTTCACTATGTGTATGTATTTCAATCCTTTGTTTTAGATGAGAAAAATACAATTCAGTAAGTGTAATACAGTAAAAGTAGTGACACAGCCAGTCTGACTATATAGGCTCTAGTTTCTTACATGTAATAATATGAAGAAGAAGAAATGAATATATACTTATTTTCCTACAAGAAGAATATACACAACAAAGATTTAGCAGTGTCACAAGAACATATTGCAGAATGTAGAAAATACTATGCTTGAAGCATTATTTCAAAACCTAATTAATTCAAGAAACATATATGAATTCCTAACAAATCTCTGTTTTGGCATATTTTCTTAGTGTTGCTGTCCAAGAGACAGTATAGTAGTCTCTACAATACATCAAAATCTATCAAGTGATTTGCCTGACAGTTAATCCATTACTATAAAATATAATTTATATGCTTTTCAAGGTTGTATAAATACCTGATCAAAGCAGAAATATACATATTCAAAGTAGTTAATCATCTCATATTAAACATTTTTTCAAGCACTTAAATCAAAAATACAAAACCTGATCATTCCCTGGTATTAATAAAGTTACTTAAAGTTAATAATAAAATTAAAGTTATTTATTTTTGCTCCAAAATATTTCTTAGAGGTTTGGAACCTTACTCTTATAGAGTTTCTGAAATACTTTACTATTCAAGAGAGAACATTACCAGTCCCATTAGCAGAAAAGCATAGTAATATTTGGTCAGTGATGGATCTTGGATGTGACTGGAGCCATTGTGCACAAAATAGCTGCTGGTCTTGTCTTCCACTCCAACACCAAACCCCTCGCCCCTTCCCTTTACAAGAAGCCTCGTGACTTCTGCAAAACAGAAACTCTTTTGCTGCTGCAAGGGCGCAATTCTCCACCCTGGTCACATAGCGTCCACATTAGTTAGCATAATGCCCCTCCTTGATTGTATCAGCCAGCCCTTGGCACCCTATGTAAGCTCTACCACCCCCACACCTGGTGCTGTCCTCCATTTTGAGAGCAGCCCTGGCTCCCCTCCACTTTGAGCGCAGCCCAGCAGATTTTTTTCCTTTAATAAAGCTTGATTGGTACTGGGCATCTCAGCTCACTTTCTTTCAGTAAGAGTGTGTTCTGTTATAGCAAGTTTACACATGAGTAGAAAACAAAAACAATATTTAACTTTCATCTCTGAGTTTAGTGAAGTGGAAACTATGCAGTTTTTTCTGTCATTGCTTTCCTGATTCTGGAATAGCTTTTCCATAAAATGAGCTATATAACCATAAGTGGAAATTTAAGGAGGTAGCAGAAAAACTAGATAATAAAGTCATAACATTCTCATTAAGCAGCTGAACTTTAAAAAAAATAATAAACTTTAAAAATATTGTGCAGATGAATATTAATGTGCATGAATACCTAGTAATTTTTAAATATGTCACTATTTAAAACTTTGTATGGAAAGCTACTATTTAAAGCAGGGAAATTTATTCTCAGATTAAAAAAGTGTCAGTGTGTTCATGAGAATTAACACATTTTTAAGTTTTTCTCCCCCTTGAGAAGGTGAATAGTCTAACTATGTTGAATATATATGCATGTACATATACATATACATATATAAACACACACGTATATAAGAAATAACATGTGACACCAAGATTGATTTGTCATGGGATACAGAAATAAAGTATTGTAAATGAACCTTGGTGTTAGTAGTGCTAAAGCGATAAAGGCATATCCACATTAGTGTACATGCCAACAACTTTCCTGTTTTTTAGTTCATCAATATTGTCATCACAGTGAGAGGGGTACGTCATCCACTGCCCAAATATTTAAGAAATCTCTTGTGTGCAAAAGTTTGCAGTGTTAAAGACTAGCATTTATTTGAATGCCACTCAAAGGAGGTTTTAAGGCTCCTCCATAGCTTAGAATTACAGGCATTTATAAAGCAAAATCATGGGTTTCAGGATTCATGTGTGAATCTGGTTGGTTGGAAGTGAGGTCTGGCATCTTGGTAGATATTTTTCATGGTGCCCTAGAGTCCAGGTTGTGTGCTCTTCAAAGCAGGTTTGCAGTTGTTTGTTATCTACAAAGACAATTTGAGATTAGCGTTATAGATACTATCCTAAACCATAAGGCATTCATTTAAGAAACAAACATCCTGACCTTCAAATCAAGTCTTGGCCGAAGGAAATTTGTTTTAAACCGCTCTACTCTTACCTTGTTATTCTTACTCCTAGGAATCCAGCCTGTCCAACCTGATCAAGCAGTTTTCCTTCTTTAGCTATCTCCTCTTTCCCTGAGATTGGGGACAGGAAGATAGCTAGGAGAGATCAGAGTTTGTCCCCCAGTTTCAATATTAGTTAATTTCTATAAAATACACAAATAAGCATAGGCTTAATAATGAAAGGGGACCCTGAGAAGCTGATAGCAGCTATGTCACAGTTTGGGAATATCCTTGAATCTTCAGACATAAACAGACCCGTAACTAAATAGCAAAGCCAGAAATTTTTGAACAATCTTTCTAATAAAATTCAGTTATGAAGTATCCCCATGAATCCCCAAATATATGATAATGGGAAAAAATAGCCAAAATTCCTGCCTACTGTCAATGTTGGTGAGGGAGGACACAAAGAAAAGCAATTGGTAATCTGATATACCTGAGAAGAGAAGAAACCCAAATAGCCAACAGGTATTTACTAATAATCACTACAGATTAATTTGTGTGCAGCAATTAAAATTGAGAAATGTTTTACCCACTAAAAAAGTAAGTACAGGGATTTGTGAGAAGGTTTGAAGGGGCTGGAGCATCCTCTAAAAATTGGTCAGGGCTAATTGCAGAATAACTAAAAGTCATTAAGAAAATGGCATAAAACATGAAAAAACATAAATGAGGATTACAAAAATTCCAAACTGAGATACCAGTGTTATGGCCAACATCCAACAGGTAAAAGAAATTTGCCCACGAGAACCACGTGATAGGAAAAGGAAAAGAGTTTATTTCTGGCAGCCAGGGCTACACAGGCCAATTGAGGAGCGCAGCCCGGAGTTGAAACGAGGAGCGCAGCCCCAAGTTGGAACCTCTCACAGCTTTTATTTTTAGCTAGGCGGGAATTTTTCGCGCCTGACACAATCTAGCCAATGCAAGCTGAGGAGCGCAGCCCGGAGTTGAAACCTCTCACAGCTTTTATTTTTAGCCAGGCGGGAATTTTTCGCGCCTGACACAATCTAGCCTATGCAAGCAAGCCAGTGATACATAAGCTAATTTTGTGGTTAGCCCTGTAGCCCCTCCCCACCCTGGAATCCCCATAGGGACTTTCCAGGCTAAAATGGCAGAGCTGCCTAAAATGGCATTGGCCATGCTACTCTGTTTATTCCCCCATTTATTTTAGCAAGCGATTTGTACAGAAGCAGAATGCATATGTTAACGTCAGTAGGGGTTGGGGTGTCCCTTAACACCAGAACTTGGGATTTAATTAGAAATAAAAGAAAAAATATATATTTTCTTTTAGAAAGACCAAACTAGAAGAAATGCAAGAACAAATAAGTACAATAGATGTAGCAAGCGATTTGTACAGAAGCAGAATGCATATGTTAAGGTAAGTAGGGGTTGGGGTGTCCCTTAACACCAGAACTTGGGATTTAATTAGAAATAAAAGAAAAAAAATATATTTTCTTTTAGAAAGACCAAACTAGAAGAAATGCAAGAACAAATAAGTACAATAGANCGAGGAGCGCAGCCCCAAGTTGGAACCTCTCACAGCTTTTATTTTTAGCTAGGCGGGAATTTTTCGCGCCTGACACAATCTAGCCAATGCAAGCAAGCCAGTGATACATAAGCTAATTTTGTGGTTAGCCCTGTAGCCCCTCCCCACCCTGGAATCCCCATAGGGACTTTCCAGGCTAAAATGGCAGAGCTGCCTAAAATGGCATTGGCCATGCTACTCTGTTTATTCCCCCATTTATTGTAGCAAGCGATTTGTACAGAAGCAGAATGCATATGTTAAGGTAAGTAGGGGTTGGGGTGTCCCTTAACACCAGAACTTGGGATTTAATTAGAAATAAAAGAAAAAAAATATATTTTCTTTTAGAAAGACCAAACTAGAAGAAATGCAAGAACAAATAAGTACAATAGATTAGCGCCTTAATATAAATAGCAAGTAAAAAGTTAAAAATCTTAAAAATCAAAAAGAAATTGAAAGTTGTTAAAAAAAGGTTTGAGATAAGAAACTATTTCTACAGATAGTAAAAAGTAAAATCTAAAATGGGTAATAGTAGTCTCTGAGGATAAATACTAAAACAATACATACATACAACCAGCTAGAAGAATACATACAACCAGCTATAATTCAGATAACTTTCCTGAACAATGAAAAAAATTGAGGTGACATCAGTAAAAATGGTTGGGTAAATGACTATGAAAGCCTGTTTAATAATATATTTTATATGAAAACAAAATAAAACAAAAGGTTAATGTCTGAAGTTGTCCATAAACTATTTTTTCTAGGCTCTCTGAAGCATCTTCAATTGGAGTAGCCTGGTAGTGGTAATCTGACAGATTTTTCTGGATTGCAGCTTACGTGCTAAAAAGTTTGTCTAAATACAAGTTGCTAATGGTGATTTTTCTTCAAAGCCAATATCATTTCAGCCTGCAAGACCTTAAGAAAAAGACATCTTCAATTTCTAGTGATTTCAAACCAGAAGTGTGGGGGGGGGGGGGGGGGGGAAGAGTCTGGAGAGTGGCAGACAGGTATAGGAAGAAATTAAAAATTCAGGATGCAGTCCAGATAATAAAAACTCAAAAGCAACGGACAGGGTTAGAATCTAATAACTATTTAAATAATAGATTTTATTTTCTGATACATAATTTTTCTGCATCCAAGTTCCCCCTTTCTACCAAAGATATTTATGTCAAGACTAATATTTGCAAAATATTAGTCTGGCCTGATTATTTTCATAAAGCGCAGCAAAAACAATCATTTGTCATATAAGCTCTTTTTAAATTGGATTTAGTGGAACTTTTATAAGGAATCTGATTAGCTTCTTGGGGTTTAGGAAGCCACACCAAAGATTTGATTCACTCTCAGACTACCTGTATCAGTTGAGTGAATTCCTCTCTTCTGGAGGTCCCCCAAATATTAAGGTTTCTAGGCCTGTCAGGTAGTGATATTGGAGTGAGCAGGACTGATGCCATGTTGGGACCTAAAAATCACATGGGCCGTAGGCAAATTTTCAAAGGGCACAGTTTTTCCCTTGGCATTAATTTCTTTGAGTTCCCTTTTTTCCCATGGCTGTTGATACTTTGAACATTGGTTATGGAAAAAAAGGACATTATCTACATGAATGTAAAGTTGGTTTCCGGCTAGTCTGAAGCTGCAGACTTGCAACAAGGCATGTATTATCCAGCAGGACCCTGAGATAACGACGGAAGCAGAAACCAGACAGAGCCTTAGCAAGAATGGGCAGTTGCCTCTTGCACGTCCCCCCTCTCTCATGCTTTTCATTTCTCACTTTCCATTCCCTCAGCCCCCTCTTTAAAAGCCTCTCAGTAAATCTGAGTCTTTGAGATGGCTTTAGTCTGCCCATTCTCTTCAGGTTTACCAGAGAGGTAGGTTAGCCTAACATCTCTCCTCAGGTCACCGGTATGCCTGAATAAAAGCTGACTTCCATTGTCACCAACATTTGACTTTTGTTTGTGGATTTGGAAGGGGGCAGGCAGCCAGACCTGTGTGCCCAGTATACCTTTTGGTGGGCTCAGCCAGGAGCTGAGTGTGTCCTGTAACAATTGTGACATTCTTTATTTACTGCAAGGTCAGGAACCCTGTAATCATGTAGACAAGGTATCAGGCCAGTCTTTCCAATGGGCCTTTTATTGGTTCCATAAAAGTTAACCTCAATTCCTTAAAGCAGTCTGGTCATATCTGAAAATATGACATTCCAATCAAAGCCTTAAGTAAAATAACCAGTCTTTCCAATCATGTCCTATTAAAAAAGAAAGCAGATTCTTATTGAACTTATGCAAATAACTATATTGCCATAAAATAAGAATACTCACAAATATTTTCAAAATTCTGGAAGAATCAAGTAGAGAGAAAAGTAAATGTTTCAATTTTTCTCACAAAAGTATACTTTACCAAATAGTCCAAAAGGGAGAATAAAATTTTCTTAAAATCTGGAAAACAAAATGCAAAAAGAATTAGCAATGTTTCAAACAAAAAGTCAAATCATTTTAGTCTTTTATCAGTTCAGTTCCACATAACTAATTCTTGTTCTGCTTGATGTTAGATTAGCAATTTTTTGAACACAGTTTTTCCATTCGAGTTCAAACCATTCCAACTGAATAATATTAAAGTCATCAGCAGAGATCTGTATTTCAAAGTACCTGTCAGAATCTTTTTATCCTTTTGTAGTGGATTGAATTATGTCCCCCCAAAACTCAATGAAGCTTGAATTGTGTCCCTCAGGTTCTACATATTAAAAACTTAGCCACCACTGTGACTTTTAAGAGGGTGAGAAATCCTATTATGGTAATTTTAAGGTGGGCCTTGAAGAAGTGATTGTGTTATAGGACCCTGCAGTAATGAATGGGTTAAAAATGGTGGTCAGGGACATGGCTCTGAGGGCTTTAAAAGAAGAGAAGTGTCTGTTTTTCTCTCTGTCTCTACTCCCTCTGCTTCCACCACCATGCAATATGAGACCCCGGGTCAGACCAGATGGACTTTGGACTTCTCAGCCTCAGAAACTGTAAGCAATAAATGTCATTTTTCTTTATAAATCACCCAGTTTCAGGTATTCTGTTATAGCAACACAAAATGGACTAACATACACCTTTCTATGAATTTCTTTGAAGAAATAACACTTCAGGATTTGTACAGACCTTTTAAAAACAGTATCAAAATAAAGCAATTTACTATGAACAATCAAGGTACAATTGTCAAAGAAATTTGGTTATTTCTGTGCCCTACAACAGTTTTACACAACAGCCATAATTATGACTGTTAACATATACCAAGATGTATCAGAATCTTAGGAATTTTGTATAATTTTGGACCATATATTAATAACATATTCATACAAATATAAAGTTATGTATTTTGAGGGAGAAAAACCTAAATTTTTAACTCAGTTTTCTCAAGTAACCAAAAGTCCTAGTAAAGACACAGAATCCATTTCTCACTCTCCCTTCTTTTTTCTTTTCTTTTTTTTTTTTTTTGCTTGTTTACTCAAAGGGTTGACAGAAATTTCTTTACTCTTATCAATACTATGTGAAAATCTTAGGTTTTTTATCCCATAAAAACAAAATGTCAAAGTATCTAAGCTTAAACTTATGCTTACTTACTAGTTGATGGAGTTTGGATGTGTTGTTCCCTCCAAAACTCATGTGGAAATTTGATCTCCAATGTGACAGTGTTGGAAACTGATTGAGTCATGGGGGCAGATCCCTATGAATGGATTAATGCTCTCCCTGGGGGACGGGGGAATAATGAGTGAGTTCTTGCTCTATTAGTTCCTGGGAGACCTTGTTGTTTATAGGACCCTGGCACTTCCTCTCTCTCTCTCTCTCTCTCTCTCTCTCTCTTCCTCTCTCTCACCATGTGATCTACTTCTACCTGCCGGCTGCCTGCCACTTTCCACCATGAGTAGAAGCAGCCTGAGGTCCCTGCCAGATGCAGCTGTCCCAGAATCGTAAGCCAAATAAACTTCTTTCCTTTATAAGTTACCCAGTCTCTGGTATTTCTGTTATAGCAACACAAAATGGACTAAAACACTAGTGTTTTAGAATTTTAACTTAGAAATGACTCAGACAGTTATGGTTACTTATTACTTAATTTAACATAATTCGACTTAAAGATTTCATACTACAGAAAAGAATGTCAGGAACTATGACAATTTCATTTACAAGTGTTTAACTCATTCACGTTTGTCTAATTTACTCATACTAAGCTAAACATTTATCAACCAATACTAACTTGAGATATTGGACATAGATACCCTTTCCCTAGCCATACCGGATCCCAAGTACCTACATGGCATCCAGACTGGTCATGTACAACATGAGAGAATAGGCTACAAAGATAATGTCTGAAAGATATTAATCCTCCTAGCATGGCCAGGAGGCAGAGCTGAGACAGGAAGGATAAAATCATAACGGTTTTTGTCCTGTAGCTGGCGGCCCATGCTCTGTGGACACATATGGCTCCAGGACTCACCATGGCCACCTGTCTAGACCCCAGAATTCAGAGGCTTAGAACCAAAGACAAGCTAACAGCAAGACATGTGTAAGGCTTTGGGAAAGCCCAGCAGCCAATTCTCTCACAGCTTTCAGTTCACAAATAAATTAAGCAAGCATCAAACATATCACAAAGGCAAAAGCAACAATTTTATGCCCTTAAAGCATCAAAGACAGTATAAATTTGTTTTGACCAATAGACAAACCTAGGCAAAAATATCTTTATTAAATTCTGAAAACATATCTATCTTACCAACAATTTAAAAAACTAAAGTCGCATGAATTTGAAAAGCATCCAGGCCTATCCACTAATTTAAATTCACTAATTTAAAAGGATAGTTGGATTAAAATCATGTAAGTCAAAGCTTATCTGCCTC
>NW_007736649.1:53405-55550 GCF_000696425.1 Galeopterus variegatus
AAATTCACTAATTTAAAAGGATAGTTGGATTAAAATCATGTAAGTCAAAGCTTATCTGCCTCACTTGGTCAAAGCCTTGACCATGTTTTAGAGAAAGCAAGTTAGCAAATTTACATCTCAAAGCAGAGAGAGAGAATGTAAGCTTTTTCTAAGGAGTTTGGGTGTGCCAGAGGAGATGGGGAAGATTTTAAAAATGGACACCAACACAAAATAAAACCATAGAAATTCATGACAGGATTTTGCAGTATACACTAATGAGTATAAGGAGAAAATTTAAAAGTCTGTTAAGATTAACCAGTTAAATGCCAGAGAATTGTATTTTGAAGACCATCTAGTTAAGTTGCTTTTAATCTAGTTTTTGTTTCTTAACAAAAGAAACTTGAGTCACTGAGACAAGGGCTAAGCCAGTTAACAAACAGGGCCAAAGACATTCAACTCTTGGAGCTCCTAGAGGAAGGCAGCAGACCCCAAAATAGGTCATGCCATGGCTTTGTTTCTCATGAGGCCTCAGAATCTGTGGCAAAAACACCAAAGAGAGAAGCATATAGAGGAAGTGCATAGTTAATAGAGTTATAAGAATACTGGGTTTAGTTGAGTAGTAGTTCCTTTGGGAAGGAGCAAAAATCCATGGAGAGTAATAGAGACTTAAAAGAAGATATATTCAAACAAAACCAAAGAGGTGCAAAGAAACTGTCTCAGAATTCAGAGCCTGCCAGTACTCTAGCCACAAATGGGTCCATTCATTGAGCTCAGAGAGAAGTTAAACAAACAAAACCAAAAATTCCTAACATGTTATAAATCAAAATTTCAAATCAAAAGCAAATCTAACAAATGATTTAACCTAATTTTTATAATTGTTTTTCTCCTGAGTTAAAGGAATTTTGTGATGGGTCTAAAATTTTGTTTTTTAAATTCAATGTCTGCCCAAATACTGTTAGCTAGTTTCATGGATATCAACACATCAGAAGGATTTACAGCTTTAAGGGGTTAGTTCTCTGACAGGCCATAAAACCTGGGCAGAGATGGTGAAAGCGCTGAATGCTAGCTATTAGACCATAAAGCCAAGAAAAATTTTAAGTTTAGTTGTTTTATTAATCTTTTCATAGACACTGGTAAGACAGCTGTTTGAGACCAGAGCTCTCTGAAAGAAAGTGAGCTGAAATGCTGAGTACAAATCAAACTTTATCAAAGGAAGAAAGTCTGTTGGGCTGTGCTCAAAATGAAGGGCAGCACCAGGCCTGGGGGTCGGAGAGTTTATATAGACTGTAGGGAAGGCTGACACAATCAGGGAGAGGGTTGGTGCTATAGTGGAAGATAAGGCTGGTGGATGCAATCAGGTGGAAGGTTGCACCCATGCGTAAGAAGAGGAGTTTCTATTTTGCAGAAACCATTAGGTTTCTCGTAAGGAAAAGGCTGGCAGCTATTTTGTGCTTATTGTGTGTAAAATGGCACCATTCATGTCCAAGATCCATCACTCTCTAAAAGAGTTATCTTTTGAACTCAGCCAATTCAAAGTGTCCATCATCTGGCCTGAGACTCTGGATCGTCCCCAGTGGTGCACCCAATCTCAAATAGTGGCTTATCGTACAAAGACCAGGAGGTCTTAGGAAGGGCATAGAAGAAGAAGCTCTCATGATCCCCAAGTATTCACTCCCAGAGATAGGCTAAGACAGCAAAAGACCCTGTTGCCACAGGCAGTTAAGACAAAGAATTCAGTCCCCCATAGAACATGGGGCATTTTTAGTCACAGATCTGCTAATTGATGACTCCAGAGATGTGATACTGGGAAGGGATTTCCCAGAACAAACAAGGAAACAAGGTTCAGATGACAAAAATTCCTATGTACTGGGCCTCTTATGACAAACTCCCCTGAGAGGTGGATATGTTAGGAATGAAGAGTGCTTGAGTTTCTCAGTTAATTAAACAGGCCACTAGAAGTGGGCTGATACCCATAACACCCATATGGTGGAAGCCAAGAGAGAATGTTCTCCCTTGTTCACAAACCAAGCTCCAGGTTACCCAAGCAAGATGAGAGAGGAACTTTATCCAGTTTTTGTTTCAGGGATCCATAGCAAAGTTAGTACAAGTCTGCAGGGCAGGCTCAAACAACAGGCTTTTAGGGGTTTTAGGCCTGCGTTCTACCCT